>NW_027512105.1:0-17538 GCF_048772815.1 Callospermophilus lateralis | reverse complement strand
ACTGTAGACGAACGCTTCAACCTAGAAGAACAAAATATGGTGAGCCAAGTGGGATTTGTGTACTGATCATTACCCCCAAGAATCATCAAGTTTGGGTGAAAAAATATTTGCTGGTATTTCGGAAACTCGTTATTTCTTAGAAGCTTGGCAACCCCTCTCAATGAAAGTGATTTCCACAGTCTGTGCCTAGGGCTACTGGAAGAGGAAACAAACCATAGAGACAAAACTGAGAACTTTTTTATTTTGTCAAGTTTCAAAGAGCTACAACAAACCATGTTGGATTTAGAGTTCCAAATTCATCTATCTATATATATGAGAATCGAGGGAACCTAAATATAAAAACTGCTACTGTAGACGAACGCTTCAACCTAGAAGAAGAAAATTTGGTGAGCCAAGTGGGATTTGTGTACTGATCATTATCACCAAGTATCATCAAGAATGGGTGAATAAATATTTGCTGGTATTTCGGAAACTCGTTATTTCTTAGAAGCTTGGCAACCCCTCTCAATGAAAGTGCTTTCCCACAGTGTGTTCCTAGGGCTACTTGAAGAGGAAACAAACCATAGAGACAACACTGAGAACTCTTTTATTTTGTCAAGTCTCAAAGAGCTACTACAAACCATGTTGGATTTAGAGTTCCAAATTCATCTATCTATATAGGAGAGAACAGAGGGAAAAATAAATATAAAAACTGCTACTGTAGACGAACGCTTCAACCTAGAAGAACAAAATTTGGTGAGCCAAGTGGGATTTGTGTACTGATCATTACCACCAAGTATCATCAAGATGGGGTGAAAAAACATTTGCTGGTATTTCGGAAACGCGTTATTTCTTAGAAGCTTGGCAACCCCTCTCAATGAAAGTGCTTTTCCACAGTCTGTGCCTAGGGCTACTTGAAGAGGAAACAAACCATAGCGACAAAACTGAGAACTCCTTTATTTTGTCAAGTTTCAAAGAGCTACCACAAACCATGTTGGATTTAGAGTTCCAAATTCATCTATCTTTATAGGAGAGAACAATGGGAAACCTAAATATAAAAACTGCTACTGTAGACGAACGCTTCAAACTAGATGAACAAAATTTGGTGAGCCAAGTGGGATTTGTGTACTGATCATTAGCACCAAGTATCATCAAGATTGGGTGAAAAAATATTTGCTGGTATTTCGGAAACTCGTTATTTCTTAGAAGCTTGGCAACCCCTCTCAATGAAAGTGCTTTTCCACAGTCTGTGCCTAGGGCTACTTGAAGAGGAAACAAACCATAGCGACAAAACTGAGAACTCCTTTATTTTGTCAAGTTTCAAAGAGCTACTACAAACCATGTTGGATTTAGAGTTCCAAATTCATCTATCTATATTGGAGAGAACAAAGGGAAACCTAAATATAAAAATTGCTACTGTAGACGAACGCTTCAACCTAGAAGAACAAAATTTGGTGAGCCAAGTGGGATTTGTGTACTGATCATTACCCCCAAGAATCATCAAGTTTGGGTGAAAAAATATTTGCTGGTATTTCGGAAACTCGTTATTTCTTAGAAGCTTGGCAACCCCTCTCAATGAAAGTGATTTCCACAGTCTGTGCCTAGGGCTACTGGAAGAGGAAACAAACCATAGAGACAAAACTGAGAACTTTTTTATTTTGTCAAGTTTCAAAGAGCTACAACAAACCATGTTGGATTTAGAGTTCCAAATTCATCTATCTATATATCTGAGACTCCAGGGAACCTAAATATAAAAACTGCTACTGTAGACGAACGCTTCAACCTAGAAGAAGAAAATTTGGTGAGCCAAGTGGGATTTGTGTACTGATCATTATCACCAAGTATCATCAACATTGGGTGAATAAATATTTGCTGGTATTTCGGAAACTCG
Organism: Callospermophilus lateralis; assembly: GCF_048772815.1. Taxonomy (NCBI): domain Eukaryota; kingdom Metazoa; phylum Chordata; class Mammalia; order Rodentia; family Sciuridae; genus Callospermophilus; species Callospermophilus lateralis. Next base: position 15,668 of record NW_027512105.1, on the reverse strand, counting down.
TTATTTCTTAGAAGCTTGGCAACCCCTCTCAATGAAAGTGCTTTCCCACAATGTGTTCCTAGGGCTACTTGAAGAGGAAACAAACCATAGAGAATACACTGAGAACTCCTTTATTTTGTCAAGTCTCAAAGAGCTACTACAAACCATGTTGGATTTAGAGTTCCAAATTCATCTATCTATATAGGAGAGAACAGAGGGAAAAATAAATATAAAAACTGCTACTGTAGACGAACGCTTCAACCTAGAAGAACAAAATTTGGTGAGCCAAGTGGGATTTGTGTACTGATCATTACCACCAAGTATCATCAAGATTCGGTGAAAAAATATTTGCTGGTATTTGAGAAACTCGTAATTTCTTAGAAGCTTGGCAACCCCTCTCAATGAAACTGCTTTTCTACAGTGTGTGCCTAGGGCTACTTGAACAGGAAACAAACCATAGCGACAAAACTGAGAACTCCTTTATTTTGTCAAGTTTCAAAGAGCTACTACAAACCATGTTGGATTTCGAGTTCCAAATTCATCTATCTATGTTGGAGAGAACAGAGGGTAACCTAAATATAAAAACTGCTACTGTAGACGAACGCTTCAACCTAGAATAACAAAATTTCGTGAGCCAAGTTGGAAATGTGTACTAATCATTACCTCCAAGTATCATCAAGATTGGGTGAAAAAATATTTGCTGGTATTTCGGAAACTCGTTATTTCTTAGAAGCTTGGCAACCCCTCTCAATGAAAGTGCTTTTCCAAGGTCTGTGCCAGGGCTACTTGAAGAGGAAACAAACCATAGAGACAAAACTGAGAACTCCTTTATTTTGTCAAGTTTCAAAGAGCTACTACAAACCATGTTGGATTTAGAGTTCCAAATTCATCTATCTATATAGGAGAGAACAGAGTGAAACCTAAATATAAAAACTGCTACTGTAGACGAACGCTTCAACCTAGAAGAACAAAATTTGTTGAGCCAAGTGGGATTTGTGTACTGATCATTACCACCAAGTATCATCAAGATTGGGTGAAAAAATATTTGCTGGTATTTCGGAAACTCGTTATATCTTAGAAGCTTGGCAACCCCTCTCAATGAAAGTGCTTTTCCACAGTCTGTGCCTAGGGCTACTTGAAGAGGAAACAAACCATAGCGACAAAACTGAGAACTCCTTTATTTTGTCAAGTTTCAAACAGCTACTACAAACCAATTTGGATTTAGAGTTCCAAATTCTACTTTCTATATAGGAGAGAACAGAGGGAAACCTAATTATAAAAACTGCTAGTGTAGACGAACGCTTCAAACTAGAAGAACAAAATTTGGTGAGCCAAGTGGGATTTGTGTACTGATCATTAGCACCATGTATCATCAAGATTGGGTGAAAAAATATTTGCTGGTATTTCGGAACCTCGTTATTTCTTAGAAGCTTGGCAACCCCTCTCAATGAAAGTGCTTTCCACAGTCTGTGCCTAGGGCTACTTGAAAAGGAAACAAACCATAGAGACAAAACTGAGAACTCATTTATTTTTTCAAGTTTCAAAGAGCTACTACAAACCTTGTTGGATTTAGAGTTCCAAATTCATCTATCTATATGGGAGAGAACAGAGGGAAACCTAAATATAAAAACTGCTACTGTAGACGAACGTTTCAACCTAGAAGAACAAAATTTGGTGAGCCAAGTTGGATTTGGGTACTGATCATTACCACCAAGTATTATCAAGATTGGGTGAATAAATATTTGCTGGTATTTCGGAAACTCGTTATTTCGTAGAAGCTTGGCAACCCCTCTCAATGAAAGTGCTTTCCACAGTCTGTGCCTAGGGCTACTTGAAGAGGAAACAAACCATAGAGACAAAACTGAGAACTCCTTTATTTTGTCAAGTTTCAAAGAGCTACTACAAACCATATTGGATTTAGAGTTCCAAATTCATCTATCTATATATCAGAGAATAGAGGGAAACCTAAATATAAAAACTGCTACTGTATGCGAACGCTTCAACCTAGAAGAACAAAATTTGGTGAGCCAAGTGGAATTTGTGTACTGATCATTACCACCAAGTATCATCAAATTGGGTGAAAATATTTTTGCTGGTATTTCGGAAACTCGTTATTTCTTAGAAGCTTGGCAACCCCTCTCAATGAAAGTGCTTTTCCACAGTCTGTGCCTAGGGCTACTTGAAGAGGAAAGAAACCATAGAGACAAAACTGAGAACTCCTTTATTTTGTCAAGTCTCAAAGAGCTACTACAAACCATGTTGGATTTAGAGTTCCAAATTCATCTTTCTTTATAGGAGAGAACAGAGGGACCTAAATATAAAAACTGCTACTGTATACGAACGCTTCAACCTAGAAGAACAAAATTCGGTGAGCCAAGTGGGATTTGTGTACTGATCATTAGCACCAAGTATCATCAAGATTGGGTGAAAAAATATTTGCTGGTATTTCGGAAACTCGAAATTTCTTAGAAGCTTGGCAACCCCTCTCAATGAAAGTGCTTTTCCACAGTCTGTGCCTACGACTACTTGAAGAGGAAACAAACCATAGCGACAAAACTGAGAACTCCTTTATTTTGTCAAGTTTCAAAGAGCTACTACAAACCATGTTGGATTTCGAGTTCCAAATTCATCTATCTATGTTGGAGAGAACAGAGGGTAACCTAAATATAAAAACTGCTACTGTAGACGAACGCTTCAACCTAGAATAACAAAATTTCGTGAGCCAAGTTGGAAATGTGTACTAATCATTACCTCCAAGTATCATCAAGATTGGGTGAAAAAATATTTGCTGGTATTTCGGAAACTCGTTATTTCTTAGAAGCTTGGCAACCCCTCTCAATGAAAGTGCTTTTCCACAGTCTGTGCCAGGGCTACTTGAAGAGGAAGCAAACCATAGAGACAAAACTGAGAACTCCTTTATTTTGTCAAGTTTCAAAGAGCTACTACAAACCATGTTGGATTTAGAGTTCCAAATTCATCTATCTATATAGGAGAGAACAGAGTGAAACCTAAATATAAAAACTGCTACTGTAGACGAACGCTTCAACCTAGAAGAACAAAATTTGTTGAGCCAAGTGGGATTTGTGTACTGATCATTACCACCAAGTATCATCAAGATTGGGTGAAAAAATATTTGCTGGTATTTCGGAAACTCGTTATATCTTAGAAGCTTGGCAACCCCTCTCAATGAAAGTGCTTTTCCACAGTCTGTGCCTAGGGCTACTTGAAGAGGAAACAAACCATAGCGACAAAACTGAGAACTCCTTTATTTTGTCAAGTTTCAAACAGCTACTACAAACCAATTTGGATTTAGAGTTCCAAATTCTACTTTCTATATAGGAGAGAACAGAGGGAAACCTAATTATAAAAACTGCTAGTGTAGACGAACGCTTCAAACTAGAAGAACAAAATTTGGTGAGCCAAGTGGGATTTGTGTACTGATCATTAGCACCATGTATCATCAAGATTGGGTGAAAAAATATTTGCTGGTATTTCGGAACCTCGTTATTTCTTAGAAGCTTGGCAACCCCTCTCAATGAAAGTGCTTTCCACAGTCTGTGCCTAGGGCTACTTGAAAAGGAAACAAACCATAGAGACAAAACTGAGAACTCATTTATTTTTTCAAGTTTCAAAGAGCTACTACAAACCTTGTTGGATTTAGAGTTCCAAATTCATCTATCTATATGGGAGAGAACAGAGGGAAACCTAAATATAAAAACTGCTACTGTAGACGAACGTTTCAACCTAGAAGAACAAAATTTGGTGAGCCAAGTTGGATTTGGGTACTGATCATTACCACCAAGTATTATCAAGATTGGGTGAATAAATATTTGCTGGTATTTCGGAAACTCGTTATTTCGTAGAAGCTTGGCAACCCCTCTCAATGAAAGTGCTTTCCACAGTCTGTGCCTAGGGCTACTTGAAGAGGAAACAAACCATAGAGACAAAACTGAGAACTCCTTTATTTTGTCAAGTTTCAAAGAGCTACTACAAACCATATTGGATTTAGAGTTCCAAATTCATCTATCTATATATCAGAGAATAGAGGGAAACCTAAATATAAAAACTGCTACTGTATGCGAACGCTTCAACCTAGAAGAACAAAATTTGGTGAGCCAAGTGGAATTTGTGTACTGATCATTACCACCAAGTATCATCAAATTGGGTGAAAATATTTTTGCTGGTATTTCGGAAACTCGTTATTTCTTAAAAGCTTGGCAACCACTCTCAATGAAAGTGCTTTTCCACAGTCTGTGCCTAGGGCTACTTGAAGAGGAAAGAAACCATAGAGACAAAACTGAGAACTCCTTTATTTTGTCAAGTCTCAAAGAGCTACTACAAACCATGTTGGATTTAGAGTTCCAAATTCATCTTTCTTTATAGGAGAGAACAGAGGGACCTAAATATAAAAACTGCTACTGTATACGAACGCTTCAACCTAGAAGAACAAAATTCGGTGAGCCAAGTGGGATTTGTGTACTGATCATTAGCACCAAGTATCATCAAGATTGGGTGAAAAAATATTTGCTGGTATTTCGGAAACTCGAAATTTCTTAGAAGCTTGGCAACCCCTCTCAATGAAAGTGCTTTTCCACAGTCTGTGCCTACGACTACTTGAAGAGGAAACAAACCATAGAGACAAAACTGAGAACTCCTTTATTTTGTCAAGTTTCAAAGAGCTACTACAAACCTTGTTGGATTTAGAGTTCCAAATTCATCTATTTATATGGGAGAGAACAGAGGGAAACCTAAATATAAAAACTGCTACTGTAGACGAACGCTTCTACCTAGAAGAACAAAATTTGGTGAGCCAAGTGGGATTTGTGTACTGATCATTACCACCAAGTATTATCAAGATTGGGTGAAAAAATATTTGCTGGTATTTCGGAAACTCGTTATTTCGTAGAAGCTTGGCAACCCCTCTCAATGAAAGTGCTTTCCACAGTCTGTGCCTAGGGCTACTTGAAGAGGAAAAAAACCATAGAGACAAAACTGAGAACTTCTTTATTTTGTCAAGTTTCAAAGAGCTACTCCACACCATGTTGGATTTACAGTTCCAAATTCATCTATCTATATATCAGAGAATCGAGGGAAACCTAAATATAAAAACTGCTACTGTAGACGAATGCTTCAACCTAGAAGAACAAAATTTGGTGAGCCAAGTGGGATTTGTGTAGTGATCATTACCACCAAGTATCATCAAGATTGGGTGAAAAAATATTTGCTGGTATATCGGAAACTCGTTATTTCTTAGAAGCTTGACAACCCCTCTCAATGAAAGTGCTTTTCCACAGTGTGTGCCTAGGGCTACTTGAAGAGGAAACAAACCATAGAGACAAAACTGAGAACTCCATTATTTTGTCAAGTTTCAAAGAGCTACTACAATCCATGTTGAATTTAGAAATCCAAATTCATCTATCTATATATGAGATAACAGAGGGAAACCTAAATATAAAAACTGCTACTGTAGACGAACGCTTCAACCTAGAAGAACAAAATTTGGTGAGCCAAGTGGGATTTGTGTACTGATCATTACCACCAAGTATCATCAAGATTGGGTGAAAAAATATTTGCTGGTATTTCGGAAACTCGTTATTTCGTAGAAGCTTGGCAAACCCTCTCAATGAAAGTGCTTTTCCACAGTGTGTGCCTAGGGCTACTTGAAGAGGAAACAAACCATAGAGACAAAACTGAGAACTCCGTTATTTTTTCAAGTTTCAAAGAGCTACTACAAACCATGTTGGATTTAGAGTTCTAAATTCATCTATCTATATAGGAGAGAACAGAGGGAAAAATAAATATAAAAACTACTACTGTAGACGAACGCTTCAACCTAGAATAACAAAATTTGGTGAGCCAAGTTGGAAATGTGTACTAATCATTACCTCCAAGTATCATCAAGATTGGGTGAAAAAATATTTGCTGGTATTTCGGAAACTCGTTATTTCTTAGAAGCTTGGCAACCCCTCTCAATGAAAGTGCTTTTCCAAGGTCTGTGCCTAGGGCTACTTGAAGAGGAAACAAACCATAGAGACAAAACTGAGAACTCCTTTATTTTGTCAAGTTTCAAAGAGCTACTACAAACCAATTTGGATTTAGAGTTCCAAATTCTACTTTCTATATAGGAGAGAACAGAGGGAAACCTAATTATAAAAACTGCTACTGTAAACGAACGCTTCAACTTAGAAGAACAAAATTTTGTGAGCCAAGTGGGATTTGTGTACTGATCATTACCACCAAGTATCATCAAGATTGGGTGAAAAAATATTTGCTGGTATTTCGGAAACTCGTTATATCTTAGAAGCTTGGCAACCCCTCTCAATGAAAGTGCTTTTCCACAGTCTGTGCCTAGGGCTACTTGAAGAGGAAACAAACCATAGCGACAAAACTGAGAACTCCTTTATTTTGTCAAGTTTCAAAGAGCTACTACAAACCAATTTGGATTTAGAGTTCCAAATTCTACTTTCTATATAGGAGAGAACAGAGGGAAACCTAATTATAAAAACTGCTAGTGTAGACGAACGCTTCAAACTAGAAGAACAAAATTTGGTGAGCCAAGTGGGATTTGTGTACTGATCATTAGCACCATGTATCATCAAGATTGGGAGAAAAAATATTTGCTAGTATTTCGGAACCTCGTTATTTCTTAGAAGCTTGGCAACCCCTCTCAATGAAAGTGCTTTCCACAGTCTGTGCCTAGGGCTACTTGAAAAGGAAACAAACCATAGAGACAAAACTGAGAACTCATTTATTTTTTCAAGTTTCAAAGAGCTACTACAAACCTTGTTGGATTTAGAGTTCCAAATTCATCTATCTATATGGGAGAGAACAGAGGGAAACCTAAATATAAAAACTGCTACTGTAGACGAACGTTTCAACCTAGAAGAACAAAATTTGGTGAGCCAAGTTGGATTTGGGTACTGATCATTACCACCAAGTATTATCAAGATTGGGTGAAAAAATATTTGCTGGTATTTCGGAAACTCGTTATTTCGTAGAAGCTTGGCAACCCCTCTCAATGAAAGTGCTTTCCACAGTCTGTGTCTAGGGCTACTTGAAGAGGAAACAAACCATAGAGACAAAACTGAGAACTCCTTTATTTTGTCAAGTCTCAAAGAGCTACTACAAACCATGTTGGATTTAGAGTTCCAAATTCATCTTTCTTTATAGGAGAGAACAGAGGGACCTAAATATAAAAACTGCTACTGTATACGAACGCTTCAACCTAGAAGAACAAAATTCGGTGAGCCAAGTGGGATTTGTGTACTGATCATTAGCACCAAGTATCATCAAGATTGGGTGAAAAAATATTTGCTGGTATTTCGGAAACTCGAAATTTCTTAGAAGCTTGGTAACCCCTCTCAATGAAAGTGCTTTTCCACAGTCTGTGCCTACGACTACTTGAAGAGGAAACAAACCATAGAGACAAAACTGAGAACTCCTTTATTTTGTCAAGTTTCAAAGAGCTACTACAAACCTTGTTGGATTTAGAGTTCCAAATTCATCTATTTATATGGGAGAGAACCGAGGGAAACCTAAATATAAAAACTGCTACTGTAGACGAACGCTTCTACCTAGAAGAACAAAATTTGGTGAGCCAAGTGGGATTTGTGTACTGATCCTTACCACCAAGTATTATCAAGATTGGGTGAAAAAATATTTGCTGGTATTTCGGAAACTCGTTATTTCGTAGAAGCTTGGCAACCCCTCTCAATGAAAGTGCTTTCCACAGTCTGTGCCTAGGGCTACTTGAAGAGGAAAAAAACCATAGAGACAAAACTGAGAACTTCTTTATTTTGTCAAGTTTCAAAGAGCTACTCCACACCATGTTGGATTTACAGTTCCAAATTCATCTATCTATATATCAGAGAATCGAGGGAAACCTAAATATAAAAACTGCTACTGTAGACGAATGCTTCAACCTAGAAGAACAAAATTTGGTGAGCCAAGTGGGATTTGTGTAAGTGATCATTACCACCAAGTATCATCAAGATTGGGTGAAAAAATATTTGCTGGTATATCGGAAACTCGTTATTTCTTAGAAGCTTGACAACCCCTCTCAATGAAAGTGCTTTTCCACAGTGTGTGCCTAGGGCTACTTGAAGAGGAAACAAACCATAGAGACAAAACTGGAGAACTCCATTATTTTGTCAAGTTTCAAAGAGCTACTACAATCCATGTTGAATTTAGAGATCCAAATTCATCTATCTATATATGAGATAACAGAGGGAAACCTAAATATAAAAACTGCTACTGTAGACGAACGCTTCAACCTAGAAGAACAAAATTTGGTGAGCCAAGTGGGATTTGTGTACTGATCATTACCACCAAGTATCATCAAGATTGGGTGAAAAATATTTGCTGGTATTTCGGAAACTCGTTATTTCGTAGAAGCTTGGCAAACCCTCTCAATGAAAGTGCTTTTCCACAGTGTGTGCCTAGGGCTACTTGAAGAGGAAACAAACCATAGAGACAAAACTGAGAACTCCGTTATTTTTCCAAGTTTCAAAGAGCTACTACAAACCATGTTGGATTTCGAGTTCCAAATTCATCTATCTATATAGGAGAGAACAGAGTGAAAATAAATATAAAAACTACTACTGTAGACGAATGCTTCAACCTAGAATAACAAAATTTGGTGAGCCAAGTTGGAAATGTGTACTAATCATTACCTCCAAGTATCATCAAGATTGGGTGAAAAAATATTTGCTGGTATTTCGGAAACTCGTTATTTCTTTGAAGCTTGGCAACCCCTCTCAATGAAAGTGCTTTTCCAAGGTCTGTGCCTAGGGCTACTTGAAGAGGAAACAAACCATAGAGACAAAACTGAGAACTCCTTTATTTTGTCAAGTTTCAAAGAGCTACTACAAACCATGTTGGATTTAGAGTTCCAAATTCATCTATCTATATAGGAGAGAACAGAGTGAAACCTAAATATAAAAACTGCTACTGTAGACGAACGCTTCAACCTAGAAGAACAAAATTTGGTGAGCCAAGTGGGATTTGTGTACTGATCTTTACCACCAAGTATCATCAAGATTGGGTGAAAAAATATTTGCTGGTATTTCGGAAACTCGTTATATCTTAGAAGCTTGGCAACCCCTCTCAATGAAAGTGCTTTTCCACAGTCTGTGACTAGGGCTACTTGAAGAGGAAACAAACCATAGCGACAAAACTGAGAACTCCTTTATTTTGTCAAGTTTCAAAGAGCTACTACAAACCAATTTGGATTTAGAGTTCCAAATTCTACTTTCTATATAGGAGAGAACAGAGGGAAACCTAATTATAAAAACTGCTAGTGTAGACGAACGCTTCAAACTAGAAGAACAAAATTTGGTGAGCCAAGTGGGATTTGTGTACTGATCATTAGCACCATGTATCATCAAGATTGGGAGAAAAAATATTTGCTGGTATTTCGGAACCTCGTTATTTCTTAGAAGCTTGGCAACCCCTCTCAATGAAAGTGCTTTCCACAGTCTGTGCCTAGGGCTACTTGAAAAGGAAACAAACCATAGAGACAAAACTGAGAACTCATTTATTTTTTCAAGTTTCAAAGAGCTACTACAAACCTTGTTGGATTTAGAGTTCCAAATTCATCTATCTATATGGGAGAGAACCGAGGGAAACCTAAATATAAAAACTGCTACTGTAGACGAACGTTTCAACCTAGAAGAACAAAATTTGGTGAGCCAAGTTGGATTTGGGTACTGATCATTACCACCAAGTATTATCAAGATTGGGTGAAAAAATATTTGCTGGTATTTCGGAAACTCGTTATTTCGTAGAAGCTTGGCAACCCCTCTCAATGAAAGTGCTTTCCACAGTCTGTGCCTAGGGCTACTTGAAGAGGAAACAAACCATAGATACAAAACTGAGAACTCCGTTATTTAGTCAAGTTTCAAAGAGCTACTACAAACCATATTGGATTTAGAGTTCCAAATTCATCTATCTATATATCAGAGAATAGAGGGAAACCTAAATATAAAAACTGCTACTGTATGCGAACGCTTCAACCTAGAAGAACAAAATTTGGTGAGCCAAGTGGAATTTGTGTACTGATCATTACCACCAAGTATAATCAAATTGGGTGAAAATATTTTTGCTGGTATTTCGGAAACTCGTTATTTCTTAGAAGCTTGGCAACCCCTCTCAATGAAAGTGCTTTTCCACAGTCTGTGCCTAGGGCTACTTGAAGAGGAAAGAAACCATAGAGACAAAACTGAGAACTCCTTTTATTTTGTCAAGTCTCAAAGAGCTACTACAAACCATGTTGGATTTAGAGTTCCAAATTCATCTTTCTTTATAGGAGAGAACAGAGGGACCTAAATATAAAAACTACTACTGTATACAAACGCTTCAACCTAGAAGAACAAAATTCGGTGAGCCAAGTGGGATTTGTGTACTGATCATTAGCACCAAGTATCATCAAGATTGGGTGAAAAATATTTGCTGGTATTTCGGAAACTCGAAATTTCTTAGAAGCTTGGCAACCCCTCTCAATGAAAGTGCTTTTCCACAGTCTGTGCCTACGACTACTTGAAGAGGAAACAAACCATAGAGACAAAACTGAGAACTCCTTTATTTTGTCAAGTTTCAAAGAGCTACTACAAACCTTGTTGGATTTAGAGTTCGAAATTCATCTATTTATATGGGAGAGAACAGAGGGAAACCTAAATATAAAAACTGCTACTGTAGACGAACGCTTCTACCTAGAAGAACAAAATTTGGTGAGCCAAGTGGGATTTGTGTACTGATCATTACCACCAAGTATTATCAAGATTGGGTGAAAAAATATTTGCTGGTATTTCGGAAACTCGTTATTTCGTAGAAGCTTGGCAACCCCTCTCAATGAAAGTGCTTTCCACAGTCTGTGCCTAGGGCTACTTGAAGAGGAAAAAAACCATAGAGACAAAACTGAGAACTTCTTTATTTTGTCAAGTTTCAAAGAGCTACTCCACACCATGTTGGATTTACAGTTCCAAATTCATCTATCTATATATCAGAGAATCGAGGGAAACCTAAATATAAAAACTGCTACTGTAGACGAATGCATCAACCTAGAAGAACAAAATTTGGTGAGCCAAGTGGGATTTGTGTAGTGATCATTACCACCAAGTATCATCAAGATTGGGTGAAAAAATATTTGCTGGTATATCGGAAACTCGTTATTTCTTAGAAGCTTGACAACCCGTCTCAATGAAAGTGCTTTTCCACAGTGTGTGCCTAGGGCTACTTGAAGAGGAAACAAACCATAGAGACAAAACTGAGAACTCCATTATTTTGTCAAGTTTCAAAGAGCTACTACAATCCATGTTGAATTTAGAGATCCAAATTCATCTATCTATATATGAGATAACAGAGGGAAACCTAAATATAAAAACTGCTACTGTAGACGAACGCTTCAACCTAGAAGAACAAAATTTGGTGAGCCAAGTGGGATTTGTGTACTGATCATTACCACCAAGTATCATCAAGATTGGTGAAAAAATATTTGCTGGTATTTCGGAAACTCGTATTTCGTAGAAGCTTGGCAACCCCTCTCAATGAAAGTGCTTTCCACAGTCTGTGCCTAGGGCAACTTGAAGAGGAAACAAACCATAGAGACAAAACTGAGAACTCCGTTATTTTTTCAAGTTTCAAAGAGCTACTACAAACCATGTTGGATTTCAAGTTCCAAATTCATCTATCTATATAGGAGAGAACAGAGGGAAAAATAAATATAAAAACTACTACTGTAGACGAACGCTTCAACCTAGATTAACAAAATTTGGTGAGCCAAGTTGGAAATGTGTACTAATCATTACCTCCAAGTATCATCAACATTGGGTGAAAAAATATTTGCTGGTATTTCGGAAACTCGTTATTTCTTAGAAGCTTGGCAACCCCTCTCAATGAAAGTGCTTTTCCAAGGTCTGTGCCTAGGGCTACTTGAAGAGGAAACAAACCATAGAGACAAAACTGAGAACTCCTTTATTTTGTCAAGTCTCAAAGAGCTACTACAAACCATGTTGGATTTAGAGTTCCAATTCATCTATCTATATATGAGATAACAGAGGGAAACCTAAATATAAAAACAGCTACTGTAGGCGAACGCTTCAACCTAGAAGAACAAAATTTGGTGAGCCATGTGGGATTTGTGTAATGATTATTACCACCAAGTATCATCAAGATTGGGTGAAAAAATTTTTGCTGGTATTTCGGAAACTCGTTATTTCTTAGAAGCTTGGCAACCCCTGTCAATGAAAGTGCTTTTCACAGTCTGTGCCTAGGGCTACATGAAGAGGAAAGAAACCATAGCGACAAAACTGAGAACTTTTTTATTTTGTCAAGTTTCAAAGAGCTACTACAAACCATGTTGGATTTAGAGTTCCAAATTCATCTTTCTTTATAGGAGAGAACAGATGGAAACCTAAATATAAAAACTGCTACTGTATACAAACGCTTCAACCTAGAAGAACAAAATTTGGTGAGCCAAGTGGGATTTGTGTACTGATCATTAGCACCAAGTATCATCAAGATTGGGTGAAAAAATATTTGCTGGTATTTCGGAAACTCGAAATTTCTTAGAAGCTTGGCAACCCCTCTCAATGAAAGTGCTTTTCCACAGTCTGTGCCTAGGACTACATGAAGATGAAACAAACCATAGAGACAAAACTGAGAACTCCTTTATTTTGTCAAGTTTCAAAGAGCTACTACAAACCTTGTTGGATTTAGAGTTCCAAATTCATCTATTTATATGGGAGAGAACAGAGGGAAACCTAAATATAAAAACTGCTACTGTAGACGAACGCTTCTAACTAGAAGAACAAAATTTGGTGAGCCAAGTGGGATTTGTGTACTGATCATTACCACCAAGTATCATCAAGATTGGGTGAAAAAATATTTGCTGGTATTTCAGAAACTCGTTATTTCTTAGAAGCTTGGCAACCCCTCTCAATGAAAGTGCTTTTCCACAGTCTGTGCCTAGGGCTACTTGAAGAAGAAACAAACCATAGCGACAAAACTGAGAACTCCTTTATTTTGTCAAGTTTCAAAGAGCTACTACAAACCATGTTGGATTTAGAGTTCCAAATTCTTCTTTCTATATAGGAGAGAACAGAGGGAAACCTAATTATAAAAACTGCTACTGTAGACGAACGCTTCAACCTAGAAGAACAAAATTTGGTGAGCCAAGTGGGATTTTGTACTGATCATTAGCACCAAGTATCATCAAGATTGGGTGAAAAAAAATTTGCTGGTATTTCGGAACCTCGTTATTTCTTAGAAGCCTGGCAACCCCTCTCAATGAAAGTGCTTTTCCACAGTCGTTGCATAGGGCTACTTGAAGAGGAAACAAACCATAGAGACCAAACTGAGAACTCCTTTATTTTGTCAAGTTTCAAAGAGCTACTACAAACCATGTTGGATTTAGTGTTCCAAATTCATCTATCTATATAGGAGAGAACCGAGTGTAACCTAAATATAAAAACTGCTACTGTAGACGAACGCTTCAACCTAGAAGAACAAAATTTCGTGAGCCAAGTGGGATTTGTGTACTGATCGTTACCACCAAGTATCATCAAGATTGGGTGAAAAAGCATTTGCTGTATTTCGGAAACTCGTTATTTCTTAGAAGCTTGGCAACCCCTCTCAATGAAATTGCTTTTCCACAGTCTGTGCCTAGGGCTACTTGAAGAGGAAACAAACCATAGCGACAAAACTGAGAACTCCTTTATTTTGTCAAGTTTCAAAGAGCTACCACAAACCATGTTGGATTTAGAGTTCCAAATTCATCTATCTATATAGGAGAGAACAAAGGGAAACCTAAATATAAAAACTGCTACTGTAGACGAACGCTTCAACCTAGATGAACAAAATTTGGTGAGCCAAGTGGGATTTGTGTACTGATCATTAGCACCTAGTATCAACATGATTGGGTGAAAAATATTTGCTGGTATTTCGGAAATTCGTTATTTCTTAGAAGCTTGGCAACCCCTCTCAATGAAAGTGCTTTTCCACAGTCTGTGCCTAGGGCTAGTTGAAGAGGAAACAAACCATAGAGACAAAACTGAGAACTCCTTTATTTTGTCAAGTTTCAAAGAGCTACTACAAACCATGTTGGATTTAGAGTTCCAAATTCATCTATCTATATATGAGATAACAGAGGGAAACCTAAATATAAAAACTGCTACTGTAGACGAACGCTTCAACCTAGAAGAACAAAATTTGGTGAGCCAAGTGGGATTTGTGTACTGATCATTACCACCAAGTATCATCAAGATTGGGTGAAAAAATATTTGCTGGTATTTCGGAAACTCGTTATTTCGTAGAAGCTTGGCAACCCCTCTCAATGAAAGTGCTTTCCACAGTCTGTGCCTAGGGCAACTTGAAGAGGAAACAAACCATAGAGACAAAACTGAGAACTCCGTTATTTTTTCAAGTTTCAAAGAGCTACTACAAACCATGTTGGATTTCAAGTTCCAAATTCATCTATCTATATAGGAGAGAACAGAGGAAAAATAAATATAAAAACTACTACTGTAGACGAACGCGTCAACCTAGAATAACAAAATTTGGTGAGCCAAGTTGGAAATGTGTACTAATCATTACCTCCAAGTATCATCAACATTGGGTGAAAAAATATTTGCTGGTATTTCGGAAACTCGTTATTTCTTAGAAGCTTGGCAACCCCTCTCAATGAAAGTGCTTTTCCAAGGTCTGTGCCTAGGGCTACTTGAAGAGGAAACAAACCATAGAGACAAAACTGAGAACTCCTTTATTTTGTCAAGTCTCAAAGAGCTACTACAAACCATGTTGGATTTTAGAGTTCCAAATTCATCTATCTATATATGAGATAACAGAGGGAAACCTAAATATAAAAACAGCTACTGTAGGCGAACGCTTCAACCTAGAAGAACAAAATTTGGTGAGCCATGTGGGATTTGTGTAATGATTATTACCACCAAGTATCATCAAGATTGGGTGAAAAAATTTTTGCTGGTATTTCGGAAACTCGTTATTTCTTAGAAGCTTGGCAACCCCTGTCAATGAAAGTGCTTTTCCACAGTCTGTGCCTAGGGCTACATGAAGAGGAAAGAAACCATAGCGACAAAACTGAGAACTTTTTTATTTTGTCAAGTTTCAAAGAGCTACTACAAACCATGTTGGATTTAGAGTTCCAAATTCATCTTTCTTTATAGGAGAGAACAGATGGAAACCTAAATATAAAAACTGCTACTGTATACAAACGCTTCAACCGAGAAGAACAAAATTTGGTGAGCCAAGTGGGATTTGTGTACTGATCATTAGCACCAAGTATCATCAAGATTGGGTGAAAAAATATTTGCTGGTATTTCGGAAACTCGAAATTTCTTAGAAGCTTGGCAACCCCTCTCAATGAAAGTGCTTTTCCACAGTCTGTGCCTAGGACTACATGAAGATGAAACAAACCATAGAGACAAAACTGAGAACTCCTTTATTTTGTCAAGTTTCAAAGAGCTACTACAAACCTTGTTGGATTTAGAGTTCCAAATTCATCTATTTATATGGGAGAGAACAGAGGGAAACCTAAATATAAAAACTGCTACTGTAGACGAACGCTTCTAACTAGAAGAACAAAATTTGGTGAGCCAAGTGGGATTTGTGTACTGATCATTACCACCAAGTATCATCAAGATTGGGTGAAAAAATATTTGCTGGTATTTCAGAAA
>NW_027512104.1:0-17545 GCF_048772815.1 Callospermophilus lateralis | reverse complement strand
GCCAGCCCAAGTGGGGCTTAGTGAACTGATCACTACCCACAGAGAATCATTCCAGATTGGTGAAAAAATATTTGCCGAGATTTCAGAAAACCAGTACTTTTGGACGCTTGGCACACGTTTCCAATGAAAGTGTATTTAGGCAGTCTCCAGTTAGGGCTGCTTCAAGAGGAAACAACCTTTGAGACAGAACCTAAAACTACTTTATTTTGTCAATTTTCAAAGAGCTAGCACAAACCGTGTTTCATTTAGAGTTCCCAACACATCTATCTATATAGGAGAAAACAGAGTGAAACCTAAAAATTCAAACTCTTACTGGAAAAGAACGCTTCAACCTAGAAGAGTGAAAATTGGGCATCCAAGTGGACTTAGTGAACTGATCATTACCACAGAGAATCATCAATATTGGGTGAAAAAATGTTTGCCGAGATTTCAGAAAACCAGTACTTTTGGACGCTTGGCACACCTTTCCAATGAAAATTCTTTAGGCAGGCTCTGCTTAGGGCTGCTTCAAGAGGAAACAAACCATAGAGACAGAACCTAAATCTACTTTATTTTGTCAATTTTCAAAGAGCTAGCACAAGCCGTGTTTCATTTAGAGTTCCCAACCCATCTATCTATATAGGAGAAAACACAGTGAAACCTAAAAATTCAAACTCTTACTGGAAACACACGCTTCAACCTAGAAGAGTGAAAATTTGGCAGCCAAGTGGGCTTAGTGAACTGATCACTACCACAGAGAATCATCAATATTGGGTGAAAAAATGTTTGCCGAGATTTCAGAAAACCAGTGCTTTTGGACGCTTGGCACACCTTTCCAATGAAAGTGTACTTAGGCAGTCTCTAGTTAGGGCTGCTTCAAGAAAAAACAAACCATGGAGACAGAACCTAAAACTACTCTATTTTGTCAATTTTCAAAGAGCTAGCACAAACCGTGTTTCATTTAGAGTTCCCAACACATCTATCTATATAGGAGAAAACAGAGTGAAACCTAAAAATTCAAACTCTTACTGGAATCGAACGCTTCAACCTAGAAGAGTGAAAATTGGGCAGCCAAGTGGACTTAGTGAACTGATCACTACCACAATGTCTCATCAAGATTGGGTGAAAAAAGGTTTGCCGAGATTTCAGAAAACCAGTACTTTTGGACGCTTGGCACACCTTTCCAATGAAAATTCTTTAGGCAGGCTCTGCTTAGGGCTGCTTCAAGAGGAAACAAACCATAGAGAAAGAACCTAAATCTACTTTATTTTGTCAATTTTCAAAGAGCTATCACAAGCCGTGTTTCATTTAGAGTTCCCAACCCATCTATCTATATAGGAGAAAACACAGTGAAACCTAAAAATTCAAACTCTTCCTGGAAACACACGCTTCAACCTAGAAGAGTGAAAATTTGGCTGCCAAGTGGGCTTAGTGAAATGATCACTACCACAGAGAATCATCAATATTGGGTGAAAAAATGTTTGCCGAGATTTCAGAAAACCAGTACTTTTGGACGCTTGGCACCCCTTTCCAATGAAAATGTCTTTAGGCAGTCTCTGCTTAGGGCTGCTTCAAGAGGAAACAAACCTTAGAGACAGAACTTAGAACTATTTATTTTGTCAATTTTCAAAGAGCTAGCACAAACCGTGTTTCATTTAGAGTTCCCAACACATCTATCTATATAGGAAAAAACAGAGTGAAACCTAAAAATTCAAACTCTTATTGGAAACGAACGCTTCAACCTAGAAGAGTGAAAATTGGGAAGCCACGTTGACTTAGTGAACTGATCACTACCACAGAGAATCATCCAGATTGGGTGAAAAAATGTTTGCCGTGATTTCAGAAAACCAGTACTTTTGGACGCTTGGCACACGTTTCCAATGAAAGTGTATTTAGGCAGTCTCCAGTTAGGGCTGCTTCAAGAGGAAACAAACCATAGAGACAGAACCTAAAACTACTTTATTTTGTCAATTTTCAAAGAGCTAGCACAAACCGTGTTTCATTTAGAGTTCCCAACACATCTATCTATATAGGAGAAAACAGAGTGAAACCTAAAAATTCAAACTCTTACTGGAAACGAACGCTTCAACCTAGAAGAGTGAATATTGGGCAGCCAAGTGGGCTTAGTGAACTGATCACTACCACAGAGAATCTTCCAGATTGGGTGAAAAAATATTTGCCGAGATTTCAGAAAACCAGTACTTTTGGACGCTTGGCACACGTTTCCAATGAAAGTGTATTTAGGCAGTCTCCAGTTAGGGCTGCTTCAAGAGGAAACAACCTTTGAGACAGAACCTAAAACTACTTTATTTTGTCAATTTTCAAAGAGCTAGCACAAACCGTGTTTCATTTAGAGTTCCCAACACATCTATCTATATAGGAGAAAACAGAGTGAAACCTAAAAATTCAAACTCTTATTGGAAACGAACGCTTCAACCTAGAAGAGTGAATATTGGGCAGCCAAGTGGGCTTAGTGAAACTGATCACTACCACAGAGAATCATCCAGATTGGGTGAAAAAATGTTTGCCGAGATTTCAGAAAACCAGTACTTTTGGACGCTTGGCACACCTTTCCAATGAAATTCTTTAGGCAGGCTCTGCTTAGGGCTGCTTCAAGAGGAAACAAACCATAGAGACAGAACCTAAAACTACTTTATTTTGTCAATTTTCAAAGAGCTAGCACAAACCGTGTTTCATTTAGAGTTCCCAACACATCTATCTATATAGGAAAAAACAGAGTGAAACCTAAAAATTGAAACTCTTATTGGAAACGAACGCTTCAACCTAGAAGAGTGAAAATTGGGCAGCCAAGTGGGCTTAGTGAACTGATCACTACCACAGAGAATCATCAATATTGGGTGAAAAAATGTTTGCCGAGATTTCAGAAAACCAGTACTTTTGGACGCTTGGCACCCCTTTCCAATGAAAATGTCTTTAGGCAGTCTCTGCTTAGGGCTGCTTCAAGAGGAAACAAACCTTAGAGACAGAACTTAGAACTATTTATTTTGTCAATTTTCAAAGAGCTAGCACAAACCGTGTTTCATTTAGAGTTCCCAACACATCTATCTATATAGGAGAAAACAGAGTGAAACCTAAAAATTCAAACTCTTACTGGAAACGAACGCTTCTACCTAGAAGAGTGAAAATTGGGAAGCCACGTTGACTTAGTGAACTGATCACTACCACAGAGAATCATCCAGATTGGGTGAAAAAATGTTTGCCGTGATTTCAGAAAACCAGTACTTTTGGACGCTTGGCACACGTTTACAAATGAAAGTGTATTTAGGCAGTCTCCAGTTAGGGCTGCTTCAAGAGGAAACAAACCATAGAGACAGAACCTAAAACTATTTTATTTTGTCAATTTTCAAAGAGCTAGCACAAACCGTGTTTCATTTAGAGTTCCCAACACATCTATCTATATAGGAAAAAACAGAGTGAAACCTAAAAATTCAAACTCTTATTGGAAACGAACGCTTCAACCTAGAAGAGTGAAAATTGGGCAGCCAAGTGGACTTAGTGAACTGATCACTACCACAATGTCTCATCAAGATTGGGTGAAAAAAGGTTTGCCGAGATTTCAGAAAACCAGTACTTTTGGACGCTTGGCACACCTTTCCAATGAAAATGTCTTTAGGCAGGCTCTGCTTAGGGCTGCTTCAAGAGGAAACAACCTTTGAGACAGAACTTAGAACTACTTTATTTTGTCAATTTTCAAAGAGCTAGCACAAACCGTGTTTCATTTAGAGTTCCCAACACATCTATCTATATAGGAAAAAACAGAGTGAAACCTAAAAATTCAAACTCTTATTGGAAACGAACGCTTCAACCTAGAAGAGTGAAAATTGGGAAGCCACGTTGACTTAGTGAACTGATCACTACCACAGAGAATCATCCAGATTGGGTGAAAAAATGTTTGCCGTGATTTCAGAAAACCAGTACTTTTGGACGCTTGGCACACGTTTCCAATGAAAGTGTATTTAGGCAGTCTCCAGTTAGGGCTGCTTCAAGAGGAAACAAACCATAGAGACAGAACCTAAAACTACTTTATTTTGTCAATTTTCAAAGAGCTAGCACAAACCGTGTTTCATTTAGAGTTCCCAACACATCTATCTATATAGGAGAAAACAGAGTGAAACCTAAAAATTCAAACTCTTACTGGAAAAGAACGCTTCAACCTAGAAGAGTGAAAATTGGGCAGCCAAGTGGACTTAGTGAACTGATCATTACCACAGAGAATCATCAATATTGGGTGAAAAAATGTTTGCCGAGATTTCAGAAAACCAGTACTTTTGGACGCTTGGCACACCTTTCCAATGAAAATTCTTTAGGCAGGCTCTGCTTAGGGCTGCTTCAAGAGGAAACAAACCATAGAGACAGAACCTAAAACTACTTTATTTTGTCAATTTTCAAAGAGCTAGCACAAACCGTGTTTCATTTAGAGTTCCCAACACATCTATCTATATAGGAAAAAACAGAGTGAAACCTAAAAATTCAAACTCTTATTGGAAACGAACGCTTCAACCTAGAAGAGTGAAAATTGGGCAGCCAAGTGGGCTTAGTGAACTGATCACTACCACAGAGAATCATCAATATTGGGTGAAAAAATGTTTGCCGAGATTTCAGAAAACCAGTACTTTTGGACGCTTGGCACCCCTTTCCAATGAAAATGTCTTTAGGCAGTCTCTGCTTAGGGCTGCTTCAAGAGGAAACAAACCTTAGAGACAGAACTTAGAACTATTTATTTTGTCAATTTTCAAAGAGCTAGCACAAACCGTGTTTCATTTAGAGTTCCCAACACATCTATCTATATAGGAGAAAACAGAGTGAAACCTAAAAATTCAAACTCTTACTGGAAACGAACGCTTCTACCTAGAAGAGTGAAAATTGGGAAGCCACGTTGACTTAGTGAACTGATCACTACCACAGAGAATCATCCAGATTGGGTGAAAAAATGTTTGCCGTGATTTCAGAAAACCAGTACTTTTGGACGCTTGGCACACGTTTACAAATGAAAGTGTATTTAGGCAGTCTCCAGTTAGGGCTGCTTCAAGAGGAAACAAACCATAGAGACAGAACCTAAAACTATTTTATTTTGTCAATTTTCAAAGAGCTAGCACAAACCGTGTTTCATTTAGAGTTCCCAACACATCTATCTATATAGGAAAAAACAGAGTGAAACCTAAAAATTCAAACTCTTATTGGAAACGAACGCTTCAACCTAGAAGAGTGAAAATTGGGCAGCCAAGTGGACTTAGTGAACTGATCACTACCACAATGTCTCATCAAGATTGGGTGAAAAAAGGTTTGCCGAGATTTCAGAAAACCAGTACTTTTGGACGCTTGGCACACCTTTCCAATGAAAATTCTTTAGGCAGGCTCTGCTTAGGGCTGCTTCAAGAGGAAACAAACCATAGAGACAGAACCTAAAACTACTTTATTTTGTCAATTTTCAAAGAGCTAGCACAAACCGTGTTTCATTTAGAGTTCCCAACACATCTATCTATATAGGAAAAAACAGAGTGAAACCTAAAAATTCAAACTCTTATTGGAAACGAACGCTTCAACCTAGAAGAGTGAAAATTGGGCAGCCAAGTGGGCTTAGTGAACTGATCACTACCACAGAGAATCATCAATATTGGGTGAAAAAATGTTTGCCGAGATTTCAGAAAACCAGTACTTTTGGACGCTTGGCACCCCTTTCCAATGAAAATGTCTTTAGGCAGTCTCTGCTTAGGGCTGCTTCAAGAGGAAACAAACCTTAGAGACAGAACTTAGAACTATTTATTTTGTCAATTTTCAAAGAGCTAGCACAAACCGTGTTTCATTTAGAGTTCCCAACACATCTATCTATATAGGAGAAAACAGAGTGAAACCTAAAAATTCAAACTCTTACTGGAAACGAACGCTTCTACCTAGAAGAGTGAAAATTGGGAAGCCACGTTGACTTAGTGAACTGATCACTACCACAGAGAATCATCCAGATTGGGTGAAAAAATGTTTGCCGTGATTTCAGAAAACCAGTACTTTTGGACGCTTGGCACACGTTTACAAATGAAAGTGTATTTAGGCAGTCTCCAGTTAGGGCTGCTTCAAGAGGAAACAAACCATAGAGACAGAACCTAAAACTATTTTATTTTGTCAATTTTCAAAGAGCTAGCACAAACCGTGTTTCATTTAGAGTTCCCAACACATCTATCTATATAGGAAAAAACAGAGTGAAACCTAAAAATTCAAACTCTTATTGGAAACGAACGCTTCAACCTAGAAGAGTGAAAATTGGGCAGCCAAGTGGACTTAGTGAACTGATCACTACCACAATGTCTCATCAAGATTGGGTGAAAAAAGGTTTGCCGAGATTTCAGAAAACCAGTACTTTTGGACGCTTGGCACACCTTTCCAATGAAAATGTCTTTAGGCAGGCTCTGCTTAGGGCTGCTTCAAGAGGAAACAACCTTTGAGACAGAACTTAGAACTACTTTATTTTGTCAATTTTCAAAGAGCTAGCACAAACCGTGTTTCATTTAGAGTTCCCAACACATCTATCTATATAGGAAAAAACAGAGTGAAACCTAAAAATTCAAACTCTTATTGGAAACGAACGCTTCAACCTAGAAGAGTGAAAATTGGGAAGCCACGTTGACTTAGTGAACTGATCACTACCACAGAGAATCATCCAGATTGGGTGAAAAAATGTTTGCCGTGATTTCAGAAAACCAGTACTTTTGGACGCTTGGCACACGTTTCCAATGAAAGTGTATTTAGGCAGTCTCCAGTTAGGGCTGCTTCAAGAGGAAACAAACCATAGAGACAGAACCTAAAACTACTTTATTTTGTCAATTTTCAAAGAGCTAGCACAAACCGTGTTTCATTTAGAGTTCCCAACACATCTATCTATATAGGAGAAAACAGAGTGAAACCTAAAAATTCAAACTCTTACTGGAAAAGAACGCTTCAACCTAGAAGAGTGAAAATTGGGCAGCCAAGTGGACTTAGTGAACTGATCATTACCACAGAGAATCATCAATATTGGGTGAAAAAATGTTTGCCGAGATTTCAGAAAACCAGTACTTTTGGACGCTTGGCACACCTTTCCAATGAAAATTCTTTAGGCAGGCTCTGCTTAGGGCTGCTTCAAGAGGAAACAAACCATAGAGACAGAACCTAAAACTACTTTATTTTGTCAATTTTCAAAGAGCTAGCACAAACCGTGTTTCATTTAGAGTTCCCAACACATCTATCTATATAGGAAAAAACAGAGTGAAACCTAAAAATTCAAACTCTTATTGGAAACGAACGCTTCAACCTAGAAGAGTGAAAATTGGGCAGCCAAGTGGACTTAGTGAACTGATCACTACCACAATGTCTCATCAAGATTGGGTGAAAAAAGGTTTGCCGAGATTTCAGAAAACCAGTACTTTTGGACGCTTGGCACACCTTTCCAATGAAAATTCTTTAGGCAGGCTCTGCTTAGGGCTGCTTCAAGAGGAAACAAACCATAGAGAAAGAACCTAAATCTACTTTATTTTGTCAATTTTCAAAGAGCTATCACAAGCCGTGTTTCATTTAGAGTTCCCAACCCATCTATCTATATAGGAGAAAACACAGTGAAACCTAAAAATTCAAACTCTTCCTGGAAACACACGCTTCAACCTAGAAGAGTGAAAATTTGGCAGCCAAGTGGGCTTAGTGAACTGATCACTACCACAGAGAATCATCAATATTGGGTGAAAAAATGTTTGCCGAGATTTCAGAAAACCAGTACTTTTGGACGCTTGGCACCCCTTTCCAATGAAAATGTCTTTAGGCAGTCTCTGCTTAGGGCTGCTTCAAGAGGAAACAAACCTTAGAGACAGAACTTAGAACTATTTATTTTGTCAATTTTCAAAGAGCTAGCACAAACCGTGTTTCATTTAGAGTTCCCAACACATCTATCTATATAGGAGAAAACAGAGTGAAACCTAAAAATTCAAACTCTTACTGGAAACGAACGCTTCTACCTAGAAGAGTGAAAATTGGGAAGCCACGTTGACTTAGTGAACTGATCACTACCACAGAGAATCATCCAGATTGGGTGAAAAAATGTTTGCCGTGATTTCAGAAAACCAGTACTTTTGGACGCTTGGCACACGTTTACAAATGAAAGTGTATTTAGGCAGTCTCCAGTTAGGGCTGCTTCAAGAGGAAACAAACCATAGAGACAGAACCTAAAACTATTTTATTTTGTCAATTTTCAAAGAGCTAGCACAAACCGTGTTTCATTTAGAGTTCCCAACACATCTATCTATATAGGAAAAAACAGAGTGAAACCTAAAAATTCAAACTCTTATTGGAAACGAACGCTTCAACCTAGAAGAGTGAAAATTGGGCAGCCAAGTGGACTTAGTGAACTGATCACTACCACAATGTCTCATCAAGATTGGGTGAAAAAAGGTTTGCCGAGATTTCAGAAAACCAGTACTTTTGGACGCTTGGCACACCTTTCCAATGAAAATTCTTTAGGCAGGCTCTGCTTAGGGCTGCTTCAAGAGGAAACAAACCATAGAGACAGAACCTAAAACTACTTTATTTTGTCAATTTTCAAAGAGCTAGCACAAACCGTGTTTCATTTAGAGTTCCCAACACATCTATCTATATAGGAAAAAACAGAGTGAAACCTAAAAATTCAAACTCTTATTGGAAACGAACGCTTCAACCTAGAAGAGTGAAAATTGGGCAGCCAAGTGGGCTTAGTGAACTGATCACTACCACAGAGAATCATCAATATTGGGTGAAAAAATGTTTGCCGAGATTTCAGAAAACCAGTACTTTTGGACGCTTGGCACCCCTTTCCAATGAAAATGTCTTTAGGCAGTCTCTGCTTAGGGCTGCTTCAAGAGGAAACAAACCTTAGAGACAGAACTTAGAACTATTTATTTTGTCAATTTTCAAAGAGCTAGCACAAACCGTGTTTCATTTAGAGTTCCCAACACATCTATCTATATAGGAGAAAACAGAGTGAAACCTAAAAATTCAAACTCTTACTGGAAACGAACGCTTCTACCTAGAAGAGTGAAAATTGGGAAGCCACGTTGACTTAGTGAACTGATCACTACCACAGAGAATCATCCAGATTGGGTGAAAAAATGTTTGCCGTGATTTCAGAAAACCAGTACTTTTGGACGCTTGGCACACGTTTACAAATGAAAGTGTATTTAGGCAGTCTCCAGTTAGGGCTGCTTCAAGAGGAAACAAACCATAGAGACAGAACCTAAAACTATTTTATTTTGTCAATTTTCAAAGAGCTAGCACAAACCGTGTTTCATTTAGAGTTCCCAACACATCTATCTATATAGGAAAAAACAGAGTGAAACCTAAAAATTCAAACTCTTATTGGAAACGAACGCTTCAACCTAGAAGAGTGAAAATTGGGCAGCCAAGTGGACTTAGTGAACTGATCACTACCACAATGTCTCATCAAGATTGGGTGAAAAAAGGTTTGCCGAGATTTCAGAAAACCAGTACTTTTGGACGCTTGGCACACCTTTCCAATGAAAATTCTTTAGGCAGGCTCTGCTTAGGGCTGCTTCAAGAGGAAACAAACCATAGAGACAGAACCTAAAACTACTTTATTTTGTCAATTTTCAAAGAGCTAGCACAAACCGTGTTTCATTTAGAGTTCCCAACACATCTATCTATATAGGAAAAAACAGAGTGAAACCTAAAAATTCAAACTCTTATTGGAAACGAACGCTTCAACCTAGAAGAGTGAAAATTGGGCAGCCAAGTGGGCTTAGTGAACTGATCACTACCACAGAGAATCATCAATATTGGGTGAAAAAATGTTTGCCGAGATTTCAGAAAACCAGTACTTTTGGACGCTTGGCACCCCTTTCCAATGAAAATGTCTTTAGGCAGTCTCTGCTTAGGGCTGCTTCAAGAGGAAACAAACCTTAGAGACAGAACTTAGAACTATTTATTTTGTCAATTTTCAAAGAGCTAGCACAAACCGTGTTTCATTTAGAGTTCCCAACACATCTATCTATATAGGAGAAAACAGAGTGAAACCTAAAAATTCAAACTCTTACTGGAAACGAACGCTTCTACCTAGAAGAGTGAAAATTGGGAAGCCACGTTGACTTAGTGAACTGATCACTACCACAGAGAATCATCCAGATTGGGTGAAAAAATGTTTGCCGTGATTTCAGAAAACCAGTACTTTTGGACGCTTGGCACACGTTTCCAATGAAAGTGTATTTAGGCAGTCTCCAGTTAGGGCTGCTTCAAGAGGAAACAAACCATAGAGACAGAACCTAAAACTATTTTATTTTGTCAATTTTCAAAGAGCTAGCACAAACCGTGTTTCATTTAGAGTTCCCAACACATCTATCTATATAGGAGAAAACAGAGTGAAACCTAAAAATTCAAACTCTTACTGGAATCGAACGCTTCAACCTAGAAGAGTGAAAATTGGGCAGCCAAGTGGACTTAGTGAACTGATCACTACCACAATGTCTCATCAAGATTGGGTGAAAAAAGGTTTGCCGAGATTTCAGAAAACCAGTACTTTTGGACGCTTGGCACACCTTTCCAATGAAAATGTCTTTAGGCAGGCTCTGCTTAGGGCTGCTTCAAGAGGAAACAACCTTTGAGACAGAACTTAGAACTACTTTATTTTGTCAA
Source organism: Callospermophilus lateralis (assembly GCF_048772815.1). Taxonomy (NCBI): domain Eukaryota; kingdom Metazoa; phylum Chordata; class Mammalia; order Rodentia; family Sciuridae; genus Callospermophilus; species Callospermophilus lateralis. The sequence goes on along the minus strand of NW_027512104.1, from coordinate 6,907 downwards.
TTTTCAAAGAGCTAGCACAAACCGTGTTTCATTTAGAGTTCCCAACACATCTATCTATATAGGAGAAAACAGAGTGAAACCTAAAAATTCAAACTCTTATTGGAAACGAACGCTTCAACCTAGAAGAGTGAAAATTGGGCAGCCAAGTGGACTTAGTGAACTGATCACTACCACAATGTCTCATCAAGATTGGGTGAAAAAAGGTTTGCCGAGATTTCAGAAAACCAGTACTTTTGGACGCTTGGCACACCTTTCCAATGAAAATGTCTTTAGGCAGGCTCTGCTTAGGGCTGCTTCAAGAGGAAACAACCTTTGAGACAGAACTTAGAACTACTTTATTTTGTCAATTTTCAAAGAGCTAGCACAAACCGTGTTTCATTTAGAGTTCCCAACACATCTATCTATATAGGAAAAAACAGAGTGAAACCTAAAAATTCAAACTCTTATTGGAAACGAACGCTTCAACCTAGAAGAGTGAAAATTGGGAAGCCACGTTGACTTAGTGAACTGATCACTACCACAGAGAATCATCCAGATTGGGTGAAAAAATGTTTGCCGTGATTTCAGAAAACCAGTACTTTTGGACGCTTGGCACACGTTTCCAATGAAAGTGTATTTAGGCAGTCTCCAGTTAGGGCTGCTTCAAGAGGAAACAAACCATAGAGACAGAACCTAAAACTACTTTATTTTGTCAATTTTCAAAGAGCTAGCACAAACCGTGTTTCATTTAGAGTTCCCAACACATCTATCTATATAGGAGAAAACAGAGTGAAACCTAAAAATTCAAACTCTTACTGGAAAAGAACGCTTCAACCTAGAAGAGTGAAAATTGGGCAGCCAAGTGGACTTAGTGAACTGATCATTACCACAGAGAATCATCAATATTGGGTGAAAAAATGTTTGCCGAGATTTCAGAAAACCAGTACTTTTGGACGCTTGGCACACCTTTCCAATGAAAATTCTTTAGGCAGGCTCTGCTTAGGGCTGCTTCAAGAGGAAACAAACCATAGAGACAGAACCTAAAACTACTTTATTTTGTCAATTTTCAAAGAGCTAGCACAAACCGTGTTTCATTTAGAGTTCCCAACACATCTATCTATATAGGAAAAAACAGAGTGAAACCTAAAAATTCAAACTCTTATTGGAAACGAACGCTTCAACCTAGAAGAGTGAAAATTGGGCAGCCAAGTGGACTTAGTGAACTGATCACTACCACAATGTCTCATCAAGATTGGGTGAAAAAAGGTTTGCCGAGATTTCAGAAAACCAGTACTTTTGGACGCTTGGCACACCTTTCCAATGAAAATTCTTTAGGCAGGCTCTGCTTAGGGCTGCTTCAAGAGGAAACAAACCATAGAGAAAGAACCTAAATCTACTTTATTTTGTCAATTTTCAAAGAGCTATCACAAGCCGTGTTTCATTTAGAGTTCCCAACCCATCTATCTATATAGGAGAAAACACAGTGAAACCTAAAAATTCAAACTCTTCCTGGAAACACACGCTTCAACCTAGAAGAGTGAAAATTTGGCAGCCAAGTGGGCTTAGTGAACTGATCACTACCACAGAGAATCATCAATATTGGGTGAAAAAATGTTTGCCGAGATTTCAGAAAACCAGTACTTTTGGACGCTTGGCACCCCTTTCCAATGAAAATGTCTTTAGGCAGTCTCTGCTTAGGGCTGCTTCAAGAGGAAACAAACCTTAGAGACAGAACTTAGAACTATTTATTTTGTCAATTTTCAAAGAGCTAGCACAAACCGTGTTTCATTTAGAGTTCCCAACACATCTATCTATATAGGAGAAAACAGAGTGAAACCTAAAAATTCAAACTCTTACTGGAAACGAACGCTTCTACCTAGAAGAGTGAAAATTGGGAAGCCACGTTGACTTAGTGAACTGATCACTACCACAGAGAATCATCCAGATTGGGTGAAAAAATGTTTGCCGTGATTTCAGAAAACCAGTACTTTTGGACGCTTGGCACACGTTTACAAATGAAAGTGTATTTAGGCAGTCTCCAGTTAGGGCTGCTTCAAGAGGAAACAAACCATAGAGACAGAACCTAAAACTATTTTATTTTGTCAATTTTCAAAGAGCTAGCACAAACCGTGTTTCATTTAGAGTTCCCAACACATCTATCTATATAGGAAAAAACAGAGTGAAACCTAAAAATTCAAACTCTTATTGGAAACGAACGCTTCAACCTAGAAGAGTGAAAATTGGGCAGCCAAGTGGACTTAGTGAACTGATCACTACCACAATGTCTCATCAAGATTGGGTGAAAAAAGGTTTGCCGAGATTTCAGAAAACCAGTACTTTTGGACGCTTGGCACACCTTTCCAATGAAAATTCTTTAGGCAGGCTCTGCTTAGGGCTGCTTCAAGAGGAAACAAACCATAGAGACAGAACCTAAAACTACTTTATTTTGTCAATTTTCAAAGAGCTAGCACAAACCGTGTTTCATTTAGAGTTCCCAACACATCTATCTATATAGGAAAAAACAGAGTGAAACCTAAAAATTCAAACTCTTATTGGAAACGAACGCTTCAACCTAGAAGAGTGAAAATTGGGCAGCCAAGTGGGCTTAGTGAACTGATCACTACCACAGAGAATCATCAATATTGGGTGAAAAAATGTTTGCCGAGATTTCAGAAAACCAGTACTTTTGGACGCTTGGCACCCCTTTCCAATGAAAATGTCTTTAGGCAGTCTCTGCTTAGGGCTGCTTCAAGAGGAAACAAACCTTAGAGACAGAACTTAGAACTATTTATTTTGTCAATTTTCAAAGAGCTAGCACAAACCGTGTTTCATTTAGAGTTCCCAACACATCTATCTATATAGGAGAAAACAGAGTGAAACCTAAAAATTCAAACTCTTACTGGAAACGAACGCTTCTACCTAGAAGAGTGAAAATTGGGAAGCCACGTTGACTTAGTGAACTGATCACTACCACAGAGAATCATCCAGATTGGGTGAAAAAATGTTTGCCGTGATTTCAGAAAACCAGTACTTTTGGACGCTTGGCACACGTTTCCAATGAAAGTGTATTTAGGCAGTCTCCAGTTAGGGCTGCTTCAAGAGGAAACAAACCATAGAGACAGAACCTAAAACTATTTTATTTTGTCAATTTTCAAAGAGCTAGCACAAACCGTGTTTCATTTAGAGTTCCCAACACATCTATCTATATAGGAGAAAACAGAGTGAAACCTAAAAATTCAAACTCTTACTGGAATCGAACGCTTCAACCTAGAAGAGTGAAAATTGGGCAGCCAAGTGGACTTAGTGAACTGATCACTACCACAATGTCTCATCAAGATTGGGTGAAAAAAGGTTTGCCGAGATTTCAGAAAACCAGTACTTTTGGACGCTTGGCACACCTTTCCAATGAAAATGTCTTTAGGCAGGCTCTGCTTAGGGCTGCTTCAAGAGGAAACAACCTTTGAGACAGAACTTAGAACTACTTTATTTTGTCAATTTTCAAAGAGCTAGCACAAACCGTGTTTCATTTAGAGTTCCCAACACATCTATCTATATAGGAGAAAACAGAGTGAAACCTAAAAATTCAAACTCTTATTGGAAACGAACGCTTCAACCTAGAAGAGTGAAAATTGGGCAGCCAAGTGGACTTAGTGAACTGATCACTACCACAATGTCTCATCAAGATTGGGTGAAAAAAGGTTTGCCGAGATTTCAGAAAACCAGTACTTTTGGACGCTTGGCACACCTTTCCAATGAAAATGTCTTTAGGCAGGCTCTGCTTAGGGCTGCTTCAAGAGGAAACAACCTTTGAGACAGAACTTAGAACTACTTTATTTTGTCAATTTTCAAAGAGCTAGCACAAACCGTGTTTCATTTAGAGTTCCCAACACATCTATCTATATAGGAAAAAACAGAGTGAAACCTAAAAATTCAAACTCTTATTGGAAACGAACGCTTCAACCTAGAAGAGTGAAAATTGGGAAGCCACGTTGACTTAGTGAACTGATCACTACCACAGAGAATCATCCAGATTGGGTGAAAAAATGTTTGCCGTGATTTCAGAAAACCAGTACTTTTGGACGCTTGGCACACGTTTCCAATGAAAGTGTATTTAGGCAGTCTCCAGTTAGGGCTGCTTCAAGAGGAAACAAACCATAGAGACAGAACCTAAAACTACTTTATTTTGTCAATTTTCAAAGAGCTAGCACAAACCGTGTTTCATTTAGAGTTCCCAACACATCTATCTATATAGGAGAAAACAGAGTGAAACCTAAAAATTCAAACTCTTACTGGAAAAGAACGCTTCAACCTAGAAGAGTGAAAATTGGGCAGCCAAGTGGACTTAGTGAACTGATCATTACCACAGAGAATCATCAATATTGGGTGAAAAAATGTTTGCCGAGATTTCAGAAAACCAGTACTTTTGGACGCTTGGCACACCTTTCCAATGAAAATTCTTTAGGCAGGCTCTGCTTAGGGCTGCTTCAAGAGGAAACAAACCATAGAGACAGAACCTAAAACTACTTTATTTTGTCAATTTTCAAAGAGCTAGCACAAACCGTGTTTCATTTAGAGTTCCCAACACATCTATCTATATAGGAAAAAACAGAGTGAAACCTAAAAATTCAAACTCTTATTGGAAACGAACGCTTCAACCTAGAAGAGTGAAAATTGGGCAGCCAAGTGGACTTAGTGAACTGATCACTACCACAATGTCTCATCAAGATTGGGTGAAAAAAGGTTTGCCGAGATTTCAGAAAACCAGTACTTTTGGACGCTTGGCACACCTTTCCAATGAAAATTCTTTAGGCAGTCTCCAGTTAGGGCTGCTTCAAGAGGAAACAAACCATAGAGAAAGAACCTAAATCTACTTTATTTTGTCAATTTTCAAAGAGCTATCACAAGCCGTGTTTCATTTAGAGTTCCCAACCCATCTATCTATATAGGAGAAAACACAGTGAAACCTAAAAATTCAAACTCTTCCTGGAAACACACGCTTCAACCTAGAAGAGTGAAAATTTGGCAGCCAAGTGGGCTTAGTGAAATGATCACTACCACAGAGAATCATCAATATTGGGTGAAAAAATGTTTGCCGAGATTTCAGAAAACCAGTACTTTTGGACGCTTGGCACCCCTTTCCAATGAAAATGTCTTTAGGCAGTCTCTGCTTAGGGCTGCTTCAAGAGGAAACAAACCTTAGAGACAGAACTTAGAACTATTTATTTTGTCAATTTTCAAAGAGCTAGCACAAACCGTGTTTCATTTAGAGTTCCCAACACATCTATCTATATAGGAGAAAACAGAGTGAAACCTAAAAATTCAAACTCTTACTGGAAACGAACGCTTCTACCTAGAAGAGTGAAAATTGGGAAGCCACGTTGACTTAGTGAACTGATCACTACCACAGAGAATCATCCAGATTGGGTGAAAAAATGTTTGCCGAGATTTCAGAAAACCAGTACTTTTGGACGCTTGGCACACGTTTCCAATGAAAGTGTATTTAGGCAGTCTCCAGTTAGGGCTGCTTCAAGAGGAAACAAACCATAGAGACAGAACCTAAAACTACTTTATTTTGTCAATTTTCAAAGAGCTAGCACAAACCGTGTTTCATTTAGAGTTCCCAACACATCTATCTATATAGGAGAAAACAGAGTGAAACCTAAAAATTCAAACTCTTACTGGAAACGAACGCTTCAACCTAGAAGAGTGAATATTGGGCAGCCAAGTGGGCTTAGTGAACTGATCATTACCACAGAGAATCATCAAGATTGGGTGAAAAAATGTTTGCCGAGATTTCAGAAAACCAGTGCTTTTGGACGCTTGGCACACCTTTCCAATGAAAGTGTACTTAGGCAGTCTCTAGTTAGGGCTGCTTCAAGAAAAAACAAACCATGGAGACAGAACCTAAAACTACTCTATTTTGTCAATTTTCAAAGAGCTAGCACAAACCGTGTTTCATTTAGAGTTCCCAACACATCTATCTATATAGGAGAAAACAGAGTGAAACCTAAAAATTCAAACTCTTACTGGAATCGAACGCTTCAACCTAGAAGAGTGAAAATTGGGCAGCCAAGTGGACTTAGTGAACTGATCATTACCACAATGTCTCATCAAGATTGGGTGAAAAAAGGTTTGCCGAGATTTCAGAAAACCAGTACTTTTGGACGCTTGGCACACCTTTCCAATGAAAATGTCTTTAGGCAGGCTCTGCTTAGGGCTGCTTCAAGAGGAAACAACCTTTGAGACAGAACTTAGAACTACTTTATTTTGTCAATTTTCAAAGAGCTAGCACAAACCGTGTTTCATTTAGAGTTCCCAACACATCTATCTATATAGGAGAAAACAGAGTGAAACCTAAAAATTCAAACTCTTATTGGAAACGAACGCTTCAACCTAGAAGAGTGAATATTGGGCAGCCAAGTGGGCTTAGTGAACTGATCACTACCACAGAGAATCATCCAGATTGGGTGAAAAAATGTTTGCCGAGATTTCAGAAAACCAGTACTTTTGGACGCTTGGCACACCTTTCCAATGAAAATTCTTTAGGCAGGCTCTGCTTAGGGCTGCTTCAAGAGGAAACAAACCATAGAGACAGAACCTAAAACTACTTTATTTTGTCAATTTTCAAAGAGCTAGCACAAACCGTGTTTCATTTAGAGTTCCCAACACATCTATCTATATAGGAAAAAACAGAGTGAAACCTAAAAATTCAAACTCTTATTGGAAACGAACGCTTCAACCTAGAAGAGTGAAAATTGGGCAGCCAAGTGGGCTTAGTGAACTGATCACTACCACAGAGAATCATCAATATTGGGTGAAAAAATGTTTGCCGAGATTTCAGAAAACCAGTACTTTTGGACGCTTGGCACCCCTTTCCAATGAAAATGTCTTTAGGCAGTCTCTGCTTAGGGCTGCTTCAAGAGGAAAC
>NW_027512103.1:0-17560 GCF_048772815.1 Callospermophilus lateralis | reverse complement strand
AGAGACAAAACTGAGAACTCCTTTATTTTGTCAAGTTTCAAAGAGCTACTACAAACCATGTTGTATTTAGAGTTCCAAATTCATCTATCTATATAGGAGAGAACAGAGTGAAACCTAAATATAAAAACTGCTACTCTAGACGAACGCTTCAACCTAGAAGAACAAAATTTGGTGAGCCAAGTGGGATTTGTGTACTCATCATTACCACCAATTATCATCAAGATTGGGTGAAAAAATATTTGCGGGTATTTTGGATTCTTTATTTCTTAGAAGCTTGGCAAACCCTCTCAATGAAAGTGCTTTTCCACAGTCTGTGCCTAGGGCTACTTGAAAAGGAAACAAACCATAGAGACAAAACTGAGAACTCCTTTATTTTTTCAAGTTTCAAAGAGCTACTAAAAACCATGTTGGATTTAGAGTTCAAATTCATCTATCTATATAGGAGAGAACAGATAGAAACCTAAATATAAAAACTGCTACTGTAGACGAACGCTTCAACCTAGAAGAACAGAATTTGGTGAGCCAAGTGGGATTTGTGTACTGATCATCAGCAACAGGTATCATCAAGATTGGCTGAAAAAATATTTGCTGGTATTTCGGAAACTCGGTATTTCTTAGACGCTTGGCAACCCATCTCAATGAAAGTGCTTTTCCACAGTCTGTGCCTAGGGCTACTTGAAGAGGAAACAAACCATAGAGACAAAACTGAGAACTCCTTTATTTTGTCAAGTTTCAAAGAGCTAAAAAAACCATGTTGGATTTAGAGTTCCAAATTCATCTATCTAAATAGGAGAGAACAGAATGAAACCTATTTATAAAAACTGCTACTGTAGACGAATGCTTCAACCTAGCAGAACAAAATTTGGTGAGCAAAGTGGGATTTGTTTACTGATCATTACCACCTAGTATCATCAAGATTGGGTGAAAAAATATTTGCTGGTATTTCGGAAACTCGTAATTTCTTAGAAGCTTGGCAACCCCTCTCAATGAAAGTGCTTTTCCACAGTCTGTGCCTAGGGCTACTTGAAGAGGAAACAAACCATAGAGACAAAACTGAGAACTCCTTTATTTTGTCAAGTTTCAAAGAGCTACTACCAACCATGTTGGATTTAGAGTTCCAAATTCATCTATGTATATAGGAGAGAACAGAGGGAAACCTAAATATAAAAACTGCTACTGTAGACGAACGCTTCAACCTAGAAGAACAAAATTTGGTGAGCCACGTGGGATTTGTGTACTGATCATTACCACCAAGTATCATCAAGATTGGGTGAAAAAATATTTGCTGGTATTTGGGAATCTCGTTATTTCTTAGAAGCTTGGCAACCCATCTCAATGAAAGTGCTTTCCACAGTCTGTGCCTAGGGCTACTTTAAGAGGAAACAAACCATAGAGACAAAACTGAGAACTCCTTTATTTTGTCAATTTTCAAAGAGCTACTACAATCCATGTTGGATTTAGAGTTCCAAATTCATCTATCTATAGAGGAGAGAACAGAAGGAAACCTAAATATAAAAACTGCTACTGTAGACGAACGCTTCAACCTAGAAGAACAAAATTTGGTGAGCCTAGTGGGATTAGTGTACTGATCATTACCACCAAGTATCATCAAGATTGGGTGAAAAAATATTTGCTGGTATTTGGGAATCTCGTTATTTCTTAGAAGCTTGGCAACCCATCTCAATGAAAGTGCTTTCCACAGTCTGTGCCTAGGGCTACTTTAAGAGGAAACAAACCATAGAGACAAAACTGAGAACTCCTTTATTTTGTCAAGTTTCAAAGAGCTACTACAAACCATGTTGGATTTAGAGTTCCAAATTTATCTATCTATATAGGAGAGAACAGAGGGAAACCTAAATATAAAAACTGCTACTGTAGACGAACGCTTCAACCTAGAAGAACAAAATTTGGTGAGCAAAGTGGGATTTGTGTACTGATCATTACCACCAAGTATCATCAAGATTGGGTGAAAAAATATTTGCTGGTATTTCGGAAACTCGTAATTTCTTAGAAGCTTGGCAACCCCTCTCAATGAAAGTGCTTTTCCACAGTCTTTGCCTAGGGCTACTTGAAGAGGAAACAATCAATAGAGACAAAACTGAGAACTCCTTTATTTTGTCAAGTTTCAAAGAGCTACTACAAACCATGTTGGATTTAGAGTTCGAAATTCATCTATGTATATAGGAGAGAACAGAGGGAAACCTAAATATAAAAACTGCTACTGTAGACGAACGCTTCAACCTAGAAGAACAGAATTTGGTGAGCCAAGTGGGATTTGTGTACTGATCAACAGCAACAGGTATCATCAAGATTGGCTGAAAAAATATTTGCTGGTATTTCGGAAAATTGTTATTTCTTAGAAGCTTGGCAACCCCTCTCAATGAAAGTGCTTTTCCACAGTCTGTGCCTTGGGCTACTTGAAGAGGAAACAAACCATAGAGACAAAACTGAGAACTCCTTATTTTGTCAAGTTTCAAAGAGCTACTAAAAACCATGTTGGATTTAGAGTTCCAAATTCATCTATCTAAATAGGAGAGAACAGAATGAAACCTATGTATAAAAACTGCTACTGTAGAAGAATGCTTCAACCTAGAAGAACAAAATTTGGTGAGCAAAGTGGGATTTGTGTACTGATCATTACCACCAAGTATCATCAAGATAGGGTGAAAAAATATTTGCTGGTATTTCGGAAACTCGTAATTTCTTAGAAGCTTGGCAACCCCTCTCAATGAAAGGGCCTTTCCACAGTCTGTGCCTAAGGCTACTTGAAGAGGAAACAATCCATAGAGAGAAAAATGAGAACTCCTTTATTTTGTCAATTTTCAAAGAGCTACTACAAACCATGTTGGATTTAGAGTTCCAAATTCATCTATCTATACAGGAGAGAACAGAGGGAAACCTAAATATAAAAACTGCTACTGTAGACGAACGCTTCAACCTAGAAGAACAAAACTTGGTGAGCCAATTAAGATTTGGGTACTGATCATTACCACCAAGTATCATCAAGATTGGGTGAAAAAATATTTGCTGGTATTTCGGAAACTTGTAATTTCTTAGAAGCTTGGAAAACTCTCTAAATGAAAGTGCTTTTCCACAGTCTGTGCCTAGGGCTACTTGAAGAGGAAACAAACCAAAGAGACAAAACTGAGAACTCCTTTATTTTGTCAAGTTTCAAAGAACTACTACAAACCATGTTGGATTTAGAGTTCCAAATTCATATATCTATATAGGAGAGAACAGAGGGAAACATAAATATAAAAACTGCTACTGTAGGCGAACGCTTCAACCTAGCAGAACAAAATTTGGTGAGCCAAGTGGGATTTGTGTACTGATCATTAGCAACAAGTATCATCAAGATTGGGTGAAAAAATATTTGCTGGTATTTCAGAAACTCGTTATTTCTTAGAAGCTTGGCAACACCTCTCAATGAAAGTGCTTTTCCACAGTGTGTGCCTAGTGCTAATTGAAGAGGAAACAATCCATAGAGACAAAACTGAGAACTCCTTTGTTTTGTCAAGTTTCAAAGAGCTACTACAAACCATGTTGGATTTAGAGTTCCAAATTCATCTATCTATACAGGAGAGAACAGAGGGAAACCTAAATATAAAAACTGCTACTGTAGACGAACGCTTCAACCTAGAAGAACATAATTTGGTGAGCCAAGTGGGATCTGTGTACTGATCATTAGCAACATGTATCATCAAGATTGGGTGAAAAAATATTTGCTGGTATTTCGGAAACTCGTTATTTCTCAGAAGCTTGGCAACCCCTCTCAATTAAAGTGCTTTTCCACAGTCTGTGCCTAGGCCTCTTGAAGAGGAAACAAACCATAGAGACAAAACTGAGAACTCCTTTATTTTGTCAAGTTTCAAAGAGCTACTACAAACCATGTTGGATGTAGAGTTCCAAATTCATCTATCTATATAGGAGAGAACAGAGGGAAACCTAAATATAAAAACTGCTACTGTAGACGAACGCTTGAACCTAGAAGAACAGAATTTGGTGAGCCAAGTGGGATTTCTGTACTGATCATCAGCAACAGGTATCATCAAGATTGGCTGAAAAAATATTTGCTGGTATTTCGGAAACTCGTTATTTCTTAGAATGTTGGCAACCCCTCTCAATGAAAGTTCTTTTCCACAGTCTATGCCAAGGGCTACTTGAAGAGGAAACAAACCATAGAGACAAAACTGAGAACTCCTTTATTTTGTCAAGTTTCAAAGAGCTACTACAAACCATGTTGTATTTAGAGTTCCAAATTCATCTATCTATATAGGAGAGAACAGAGTGAAACCTAAATGTAAAAACTGCTACTGTAGACGAACGCTTCAACCTAGAAGAACAAAATTTGGTGAGCCAAGTGGGATTTGTGTACTCATCATTACCACCAATTATTATCAAGATTGGGTGAAAAAATATTTGCGGGTTTTTCGGATTCTTTATTTCTTAGAAGCTTGGCAACCCCTCTCAATGAAAGTGCTTTTCCACAGTCTGTGCCTAGGGCTACTTGAAAAGGAAACAAACCTTAGAGAAAAAACTGAGAACTCCTTTATTTTTTCAAGTTTCAAAGAGCTACTACAAACCATGTTAAATTTAGAGTTCCAAATTCATCTATCTATATAGGAGAGAACAGAGGGAAACCTAAATATAAAAACTGCTACTGTAGACGAACGCTTCAACCTAGAAGAACAGAATTTGGTGAGCCAAGTGGGATTTGTGTACTGATCATCAGCAACAGGTATCATCAAGATTGGCTGAAAAAATATTTGCTGGTATTTCGGAAACTCGTTATTTCTTAGACGCTTGGCAACCCCTCTCAATGAAAGTGCTTTTCCACAGTCTGTGCCTAGGGCTACTTGAAGAGGAAACAAACCATAGAGACAAAACTGAGATCTCCTTTATTTTGTCAAGTTTCAAAGAGCTACTACAAACCATGTTGGATTTAGAGTTCCAAATTCATCTATCTATATAGGAGAGAACAGAGTGAAACCTAAATATAAAAACTGCTACTGTAGACGAACGCTTCAACCTAGAAGAACAAAATTTGGTGAGCCAAGTGGGATTTGTGTACTCATCATTACCACCAATTATCATCAAGATTGGGTGAAAAAATATTTGCGGGTATTTCGGATTCTTTATTTCTTAGAAGCTTGGCAACCCCTCTCAATGAAAGTGCTTTTCCACAGTCTGTGCCTAGGGCTACTTGAAAAGGAAACAAACCTTAGAGACAAAACTGAGAACTCCTTTATTTTTTCAAGTTTCAAAGAGCTACTACAAACCATGTTGGATTTAGAGTTCCAAATTCATCTATCTATATAGGAGAGAACAGAGGGAAACCTAAATATAAAAACTGCTACTGTAGACGAACGCTTCAACCTAGAAGAACAGAATTTGGTGAGCCAAGTGGGATTTGTGTACTGATCATCAGCAACAGGTATCATCAAGATTGGCTGAAAAAATATTTGCTGGCATTTCGGAAACTCGTTATTTCTTAGACGCTTGGCAACCCCTCTCAATGAAAGTGCTTTTCCACAGTCTGTGCCTAGGGCTACTTGAAGAGGAAACAAACCATAGAGACAAAACTGAGAACTCCTTTATTTTGTCAAGTTTCAAAGAGCTAAAAACACCATGTTGGATTTAGAGTTTCAAATTCATCTATCTAAATAGGAGAGAACAGAAATAAACCTATTTATATAAACTGCTACTGTAGACGAACGCTTCAACCTAGAAGAACAAAATTTGGTGAGCCACGTGGGATTTGTGTACTGATCATTACCCCCAAGTATCATCAAGATTGGGTGAAAAAATATTTGCTGGTATTTCGGAAACTCGTTATTTCGTAGAAGCTTGGCCACCCCTCTCAATTAAAGTGCTTTCCACAGTCTGTGCCTAGGGCTACTTGAAGAGGAAACAAACCATAGAGACAAAACTGAGAACTCCTTTATTTTGTCAAGTTTCAAAGAGCTACTACAAACCATGTTGGATTTAGAGTTCCAAATTCATCTATCTATATAGGAGAGAACAGAGGGAAACCTAAATATAAAAACTGCTACTGTAGACGAACGCTTCAACCTAGAAGAACAAAATTTGGTGAGCCAAGTGGGATTTGTGTACTGATCATTACCACCAAGTATCATCAAGATTGGGTGAAAAAATATTTGCTGGTATTTCGGAAACTCGTAATTTCTTAGAAGCTTGGCAACCCCTCTCAATGAAAGTGCTTTTCCACAGTCTGTGCCTAGGGCTACTTGAAGAGGAAACAATCCATAGAGAGAAAACTGAGAACTCCTTTATTTTGTCAATTTTCAAAGAGCTACTACAAACCATGTTGGATTTAGAGTTCCAAATTCATCTATCTATACAGGAGAGAACAGAGGGAAACCTAAATATAAAAACTGCTACTGTAGACGAACGCTTCAACCTAGAAGAACAAAATTTGGTGAGCCAAGTGGGATTTGTGTACTGATCATTACCACCAAGTATCATCAAGATTGGCTGAAAATATATTTGCTGGTATTTCGGAAACTCGTTATTTCGTAGAAGCTTGGCAACCCCTCTCAATTAAAGTGCTTTCCACAGTCTGTGCCTAGGGCTACTTGAAGAGGAAACAAACCATAGAGACAAAACTGAGAACTCCTTTATTTTGTCAAGTTTCAAAGAGGTACTAGAAACCATGTAGGATTTAGAGTTCCAAATTCATCTATCTATATAGGAGAGAACAGAGGGAAACCTAAATATAAAAACTGCTACTGTAGACGAACGCTTCAACCTAGAAGAACAAAATTTGGTGAGCAAAGTGGGATTTGTGTACTGATCATTACCACCAATTATCATCAAGATTGGGTGAAAAATATTTGCTGGTATTTCGGAAACTCGTAATTTCTTAGAAGCTTGGCAAACCCTCTCAATGAAAGTGCTTTTCCACAGTCTGTGCCTAGGGCTACTTGAAGAGGAAACAATCCATAGAGACAAAACTGAGAACTCCTTTATTTTGTCAATTTTCAAAGAGCTACTACAAACCATGTTGGATTTAGAGTTCCAAATTCATCTATCTATACAGGAGAGAACAGAGGGAAACCTAAATATAAAAACTGCTACTGTAGACGAACGCTTCAACCTAGAAGAACAAAATTTGGTGAGCCAAGTGGATTTGTGTACTGATCATTACCACCATGTATCATCAAGATTGGATGAAAAAATATTTGCTGGTATTTCGGAAACTCGTAATTTCTTAGAAGCTTGGCAACCCCTTTCAATGAAAGTGCTTTTCCACAGTCTGTGCCTAGGGCTACTTGAAGAGGAAACAAACCATAGAGACAAAACTGAGAACTCCTTTATTTTGTCAAGTTTCAAAGAGCTACTACCAACCATGTTGGATTTAGAGTTCCAAATTCATCTATCTATATAGGAGAGAACAGAGGGATACCTAAATATATAAACCGCTACTGTAGACGAACGCTTCAACCTAGACCAACAAAATTTGGTGAGCCAAGTGGGATTTGTGTACTGATCATTACCACCAAGTATCATCAAGATTGGGTGAAAAAATATTTGCTGGTATTCGGAAACTCGTTATTTCTTAGAAGCTTGGCAACCCCTCTCAATAAAGTGCTTTTCCACTGTGTGTGCCTAGGGCCACTTGAAGAGGAAACAATCCATAGAGACAAAACTGAGAACTCCTTTATTTTGTCAATTTTCAAAGAGCTACTACAAACCATGTTGGATTTAGAGTTCCAAATTCATCTATCTAAATAGGAGAGAACAGAATGTAACCTATATATAAAAACTGCTACTGTAGACGAATGCTTCAACCTAGAAGAACAAAATTTGGTGAGCCAAGTGGGATTTATGTACTGATCATCAGCAAAAGGTATCATCAAGATTGGCTGAAAAAATATTTGCTGGTATTTCGGAAACTCGTTATTTCTTAGAAGCTTGGCAACCCCTCTCAATGAAAGTGCTTTTCCACAGTCTGTGCCTAGGGCAACTTGAAGAGGAAACAAACCATAGAGACAAAACTGAGAACTCCTTTATTTTTTCAAGTTTCAAAGAGCTACTAAAAACCATGTTGGATTTAGAGTTCCAAATTCATCTATCTAAATAGGAGAGAACAGAATGAAACCTATATATAAAAACTGCTACTGTAGACGAATGCTTCAACCTAGAAGAACAAAATTTGGTGAGCAAAGTGGGATTTGTGTACTGATCATTACCACCAAGTATCATCAAGATTGGGTGAAAAAATATTTGCTGGTATTTCGGAAACTCGTAATTTCTTAGAAGCTTGGCAACCCCTCTCAATGAAAGTGCTTTTCCACAGTCTGTGCCTAGGGCTACTTGAAGAGGAAACACATAGAGACAAAACTGAGAACTCCTTTATTTTGACAAGTTTCAAAGAGCTACTACAATCCATGTTGGATTTAGAGTTCCAAATTCATCTATGTATATAGGAGAGAACAGAGGGATACCTAAATATAAAAACCACTACTGTAGACGAACGCTTCAACCTAGAAGAACAAAATTTGGTGAGCCGAGTGGGATTTGTGTACTGGTCATTACCACCAAGTATCATCAAGATTGGGTGAAAAAATATTTGCTGGTATTTCGGAAACTCGTTATTTCTTAGAAGCTTGGCTACCCCTCTCAATGAAACTGCTTTTCCACTGTGTGTGCCTAGGGCTACTTGAAGAGGAAACAATCCGTAGAGACAAAACTGAGAACTCCTTTATTTTGTCAGTTTTCAAAGAGCTACTAAATCCATGTTGGATTTAGAGTTCCAAATTCATCTATCTATACAGGAGAGAACAGAGGGAAACCTAAATATAAAAACCGCTACTGTAGACGAACGCTTCAACCTAGAAGAACAAAATTTGGTGAGCCAAGTGGGATTTGTGTACTGATCATTACCAGCAAGTATCATCAAGAATGGGTGAAAAAATATTTGCTGGTATTTCGGAAACTCGTTATTTCTTAGAAGCTTGGCAACCCCTCTCAATGAAACTGCTTTTCCACAGTGTGTGCCTAGGGCTACTTGAAGAGAAAACAATCCATAGAGACAAAACTGAGAACTCTTTTATTTTGTCAATTTTCAAAGAGCTACTACAAACCATGTTGGATTTAGAGTTCCAAATTCATCTATCTATACAGGAGAGAACAGAGGAAAACCTAAATATAAAAACTGCTACCGTAGACGAACGCTTCAACCTAGAAGAACAAAATTTGGTGAGCCAAGTGGGATTTGTGTACTGATCATTACCACCAAGTATCATCAAGATTGGGTGAAAAAATATTTGCTGGTATTTCGGAAACTCGTAATTTCTTAGAAGCTTGGCAACCCCTCTCAATGAAAGTGCTTTTCCACAGTCTGTGCCTAGGGCTACTTGAAGAGGAAACAAACCATAGAGACAAAACTGAGAACTCCTTTATTTTCTCACGTTTCAAAGAGCTACTACAAACCATGTTGGATTTAGAGTTCCAAATTCATCTATATACATAGGAGAGAACAGAGGGAAACCTAAATATAAAAACTGCTACTGTAGACGAACGCTTCAACCTAGAAGAACAGAATTTGGTGAGCCAAGTGGGATTTGTGCACTGATCATCAGCAACAGGTATCATCAAGATTGGCTGAAAAAATATTTGCTGGTATTTCGGAAACTCGTTATTTCTTAGAAGTTGGCAACCCCTCTCAATGAAAGTGCTTTTCCACAGTCTGTGCCTAGGGCAACTTGAAGAGGAAACAAACCATAGAGACAAAATTGAGAACTCCTTTATTTTGTCAAGTTTCAAAGAGCTACTAAAAACCATGTTGGATTTAGAGTTCCAAATTCATCTATCTAAATAGAAGAGAACAGAATGAAACCTATATATAAAAATGGCTACTGTAGACGAATGCTTCAACCTAGAAGAACAAAATTTGTTGAGCAAAGTGGGATTTGTGTACTGATCATTACCACCAAGTATCATCAAGATTGGGTGAAAAAATATTTGCTGGTATTTCGGAAACTCGTAATTTCTTAGAAGCTTGGCAACCCCTCTCAATGAAAGTGCTTTTCCACAGTCTGTGCCTAGGGCTACTTGAAGAGGAAACAAACCATAGAGACAAAACTGAGAACTCCTTTATTTTGACAAGTTTCAAAGAGCTACTACAATCCATGTTGGATTTAGAGTTCCAAATTCATCTATGTATATAGGAGAGAACAGAGGGATACCTAAATATAAAAACCACTACTGTAGACGAACGCTTCAACCTAGAAGAACAAAATTTGGTGAGCCGAGTGGGATTTGTGTACTGGTCATTACCACCAAGTATCATCAAGATTGGGTGAAAAAATATTTGCTGGTATTTCGGAAACTCGTTATTTCTTAGAAGCTTGGCTACCCCTCTCAATGAAACTGCTTTTCCACTGTGTGTGCCTAGGGCTACTTGAAGAGGAAACAATCCGTAGAGACAAAACTGCGAACTCCTTTATTTTGTCAGTTTTCAAAGAGCTACTAAATCCATGTTGGATTTAGAGTTCCAAATTCATCTATCTATACAGGAGAGAACAGAGGGAAACCTAAATATAAAAACCGCTACTGTAGACGAACGCTTCAACCTAGAAGAACAAAATTTGGTGAGCCAAGTGGGATTTGTGTACTGATCATTACCAGCAAGTATCATCAAGAATGGGTGAAAAAATATTTGCTGGTATTTCGGAAACTCGTTATTTCTTAGAAGCTTGGCAACCCCTCTCAATGAAACTGCTTTTCCACAGTGTGTGCCTAGGGCTACTTGAAGAGAAAACAATCCATAGAGACAAAACTGAGAACTCTTTTATTTTTTCAATTTTCAAAGAGCTACTACAAACCATGTTGGATTTAGAGTTCCAAATTCATCTATCTATACAGGAGAGAACAGAGGAAAACCTAAATATAAAAACTGCTACCGTAGACGAACGCTTCAACCTAGAAGAACAAAATTTGGTGAGCCAAGTGGGATTTGTGTACTGATCATTACCACCAAGTATCATCAAGATTGGGTGAAAAAATATTTGCTGGTATTTCGGAAACTCGTAATTTCTTAGAAGCTTGGCAACCCCTCTCAATGAAAGTGCTTTTCCACAGTCTGTGCCTAGGGCTACTTGAAGAGGAAACAAACCATAGAGACAAAACTGAGAACTCCTTTATTTTGACAAGTTTCAAAGAGCTACTACAATCCATGTTGGATTTAGAGTTCCAAATTCATCTATGTATATAGGAGAGAACAGAGGGATACCTAAATATAAAAACCACTACTGTAGACGAACGCTTCAACCTAGAAGAACAAAATTTGGTGAGCCGAGTGGGATTTGTGTACTGGTCATTACCACCAAGTATCATCAAGATTGGGTGAAAAAATATTTGCTGGTATTTCGGAAACTCGTTATTTCTTAGAAGCTTGGCTACCCCTCTCAATGAAACTGCTTTTCCACTGTGTGTGCCTAGGGCTACTTGAAGAGGAAACAATCCGTAGAGACAAAACTGAGAACTCCTTTATTTTGTCAGTTTTCAAAGAGCTACTAAATCCATGTTGGATTTAGAGTTCCAAATTCATCTATCTATACAGGAGAGAACAGAGGGAAACCTAAATATAAAAACCGCTACTGTAGACGAACGCTTCAACCTGGAAGAACAAAATTTGGTGAGCCAAGTGGGATTTGTGTACTGATCATTACCAGCAAGTATCATCAAGAATGGGTGAAAAAATATTTGCTGGTATTTCGGAAACTCGTTATTTCTTAGAAGCTTGGCAACCCCTCTCAATGAAACTGCTTTTCCACAGTGTGTGCCTAGGGCTACTTGAAGAGAAAACAATCCATAGAGACAAAACTGAGAACTCTTTTATTTTGTCAATTTTCAAAGAGCTACTACAAACCATGTTGGATTTAGAGTTCCAAATTCATCTATCTATACAGGAGAGAACAGAGGAAAACCTAAATATAAAACTGCTACCGTAGACGAACGCTTCAACCTAGAAGAACAAAATTTGGTGAGCCAAGTGGGATTTGTGTACTGATCATTACCACCAAGTATCATCAAGATTGGGTGAAAAAATATTTGCTGGTATTTCGGAAACTCGTAATTTCTTAGAAGCTTGGCAACCCCTCTCAATGAAAGTGCTTTTCCACAGTCTGTGCCTAGGGCTACTTGAAGAGGAAACAAACCATAGAGACAAAACTGAGAACTCCTTTATTTTCTCACGTTTCAAAGAGCTACTACAAACCATGTTGGATTTAGAGTTCCAAATTCATCTATATACATAGGAGAGAACAGAGGGAAACCTAAATATAAAAACTGCTACTGTAGACGAACGCTTCAACCTAGAAGAACAGAATTTGGTGAGCCAAGTGGGATTTGTGTACTGATCATCAGCAACAGGTATCATCAAGATTGGCTGAAAAAATATTTGCTGGTATTTCGGAAACTCGTTATTTCTTAGAAGTTGGCAACCCCTCTCAATGAAAGTGCTTTTCCACAGTCTGTGCCTAGGGCAACTTGAAGAGGAAACAAACCATAGAGACAAAACTGAGAACTCCTTTATTTTGTCAAGTTTAAAGAGCTACTAAAAACCATGTTGGATTTAGAGTTCCAAATTCATCTATCTAAATAGAAGAGAACAGAATGAAACCTATATATAAAAATGGCTACTGTAGACGAATGCTTCAACCTAGAAGAACAAAATTTGTTGAGCAAAGTGGGATTTGTGTACTGATCATTACCACCAAGTATCATCAAGATTGGGTGAAAAAATATTTGCTGGTATTTCGGAAACTCGTAATTTCTTAGAAGCTTGGCAACCCCTCTCAATGAAAGTGCTTTTCCACAGTCTGTGCCTAGGGCTACTTGAAGAGGAAACAAACCATAGAGACAAAACTGAGAACTCCTTTATTTTGTCAAGTTTCAAAGAGCTACTACAATCCATGTTGGATTTAGAGTTCCAAATTCATCTATGTATATAGGAGAGAACAGAGGGATACCTAAATATAAAAACCGCTACTGTAGACGAACGTTTCAACCTAGAAGAACAAAATTTGGTGAGCCAAGTGGGATTTGTGTACTGATCATTACGACCAAGTATCATCAAGATTGGGTGAAAAAATATTTGCTGGTATTTCGGAAACTCGTTATTTCTTAGAAGCTTGGCAACCCCTCTCAATGAAACTGCTTTTCCACTGTGTGTGCCTAGGGCTACTTGAAGAGGAAACAATCCGTAGAGACAAAAGTGAGAACTCCTTTATTTTGTCAATTTTCAAAGAGCTACTAAAAACCATGTTGGATTTAGAGTTCCAAATTCATCTATCTATACAGGAGAGAACAGAGGGAAACCTAAATATAAAAACTGCTACTGTAGACGAACGCTTCAACCTAGAAGAACAAAATTTGGTGATCAAGTGGGATTTGTGTACTTATCATTACCACCATTTATCTTCAAGATTGGGTGAAAAAATATTTGCTGGTATTTCGGAAACTCGTAATTTCTTAGAAGCTTGGCAACCCCTCTCAATGAAAGTGCTTTTCCACAGTCTGTGCCTAGGGCTACTTGAAAAGGAAACAAACCTTAGAGACAAAACTGAGAACTCCTTTATATTTTCAAGTTTCAAAGAGCTACTACAAACCATGTTGGATTTAGAGTTCCAAATTCATCTATCTATATAGGAGAGAACAGAGGGAAACTTAAATATAAAAACTGCTACTGTAGATGAACGCTTCAACCTAGAAGAACAGAATTTGGTGAGCCAAGTTGGATTTGTGTACTGATCATCAGCAACAGGTATCATCAAGATTGGCTGAAAAAATATTTGCTAGTATTTCGGAAACTCGTTATTTCTTAGACGCTTGGCAACCCCTCTCAATGAAAGTGCTTTTCCACAGTCTGTGCCTAGGGCTACTTGAAGAGAAAACAAACCATAGATACAAAACTGAGAACTCCTTTATTTTGTCAAGTTTCAAAGAGCTAAAAAAACCATGTTGGATTTAGAGTTCCAAATTCATCTATCTAAATAGGAGAGAACAGAATGAAACCTATATATAAAAACTGCTACTGTAGACGAATGCTTCAACCTAGCAGAACAAAATATGGTGAGCAAAGTGGGATTTGTTTACTGATCATTACCACCAAGTATCATCAAGATTGGGTTAAAAAATATTTGCTGGTATTTCGGAAACTCGTAATTTCTTAGAAGCTTGGCAACCCCTCTCAATGAAAGTGCTTTTCCACAGTCTGTGCCTAGGGCTACTTGAAGAGGAAACAAACCATAGAGACAAAACTGAGAACTCCTTTATTTTGTCAAGTTTCAAAGAGCTACTACCAACCATGTTGGATTTAGAGTTCCAAATTCATCTATGTATATAGGAGAGAACAGAGGGAAACCTAAATATAAAAACTGCTACTGTAGACGAACGCTTCAACCTAGAAGAACAAAATTTGGTGAGCCAAGTGGGATTTGTGTACTGATCATTAACACCAAGTATCATCAAGATTGGCTGAAAAAATATTTGCTGGTATTTCGGAAACTCGTTATTTCGTAGAAGCTTGGCAACCCCTCTCAATTAAAGTGCTTTCCACAGTCTGTGCCTAGGGCTACTTGAAGAGGAAACAAACCATAGAGACAAAACTGAGAACTCCTTTATTTTGTCAAGTTTCAAAGAGCTACTACAAACCATGTTGGATTTAGAGTTCCAAATTCATCTATCTATATAGGAGAGAACAGAGGGAAACCTAAATATAAAAACTGCTACTGTAGACGAACGCTTCAACCTAGAAGAACAAAATTTGGTGAGCAAAGTGGGATTTGTGTACTGATCATCAGCAACAGGTATCATCAAGATTGGCTGAAAAAATATTTGCTGGTATTTCGGAAACTCGTTATTTCTTAGACGCTTGGCAACCCCTCTCAATGAAAGTGCTTTTCCACAGTCTGTGCCTAGGGCTACTTGAAGAGGAAACAAACCATAGAGACAAAAACTGAGAACTCCTTTATTTTGTCAAGTTTCAAAGAGCTACTACCAACCATGTTGGATTTAGAGTTCCAAATTGATCTATCTATATAGGAGAGAACAGAGGGATACCTAAATATATAAACCGCTACTGTAGACGAACGCTTCAACCTAGAAGAACAAAATTTGGTGAGCCAAGTGGGATTTGTGTACTGATCATTACCACCAAGTATCATCAAGATTGGGTGAAAAAATATTTGCTGGTATTCGGAAACTCCTTATTTCTTAGAAGCTTGGCAACCCCTCTCAATAAAAGTGCTTTTCCACTGTGTGTGCCTAGGGCCACTTGAAGAGGAAACAATCCATAGAGAGAAAACTGAGAACTCCTTTATTTTGTCAATTTTCAAAGAGCTACTACAAACCATGTTGGATTTAGAGTTCCAAATTCATCTATCTAAATAGGAGAGAACAGAATGCAACCTATATATAAAAACTGCTACTGTAGACGAATGCTTCAACCTAGAAGAACAAAATTTGGTGAGCCAAGTGGGATTCATGTACTGATCATCAGCAACAGGTATCATCAAGATTGGCTGAAAAAATATTTGCTGGTATTTCGGAAACTCGTTATTTCTTAGAAGCTTGGCAACCAATCTCAATGAAAGTGCTTTTCCACAGTCTGTGCGTAGGGCAACATGAAGAGGAAACAAACCATAGAGACAAAACTGAGAACTCCTTTATTTTTTCAAGTTTCAAAGAGCTACTAAAACCATGTTGGATTTAGAGTTCCAAATTCATCTATCTAAATAGGAGAGAACAGAATGAAACCTATATATAAAAACTGCTAGTGTAGACGAATGCTTCAACCTAGAAGAACAAAATTTGGTGAGCAAAGTGGGATTTGTGTACTGATCATTACCACCAAGTATCATCAAGATTGGGTGAAAAAATATTTGCTGGTATTTCGGAAACTCGTAATTTCTTAGAAGCTTGGCAACCCCTCTCAATGAAACTGCTTTTCCACAGTGTGTGCCTAGGGCTACTTGAAGAGAAAACAATCCATAGAGACAAAACTGAGAACTCCTTTATTTTGTCAATTTTCAAAGAGCTACTACAAACCATGTTGGATTTAGAGTTCCAAATTCATCTATCTATACAGGAGAGAACAGAGGAAAACCTAAATATAAAAACTGCTACTGTAGACGAACGCTTCAACCTAGAAGAACAAAATTTGGTGAGCCAAGTGGGATTTGTGTACTGATCATTACCACCAAGTATCATCAAGATTGGGTGAAAAAATATTTGCTGGTATTTCGGAAACTCGTAATTTCTTAGAAGCTTGGCAACCCCTCTCAATGAAAGTGCTTTTCCACAGTCTGTGCCTAGGGCTACTTGAAGAGGAAGCAAACCATAGAGACAAAACTGAGAACTCCTTTATTTTCTCACGTTTCAAAGAGCTACTACAAACCATGTTGGATTTAGAGTTCCAAATTCATCTATCTATATAGGAGAGAACAGAGGGAAACCTAAATATAAAAACTGCTACTGTAGACGAACGCTTCAACCTAGAAGAACAGAATTTGGTGAGCCAAGTGGGATTTGTGTACTGATCATCAGCAACACTTATCATAAAGATTGGCTGAAAAAATATTTGCTGGTATTTCGGAAACTCGTTATTTCTTAGAAGCTTGGCAACCCCTCTCAATGAAAGTGCTTTTCCACAGTCTGTGCCTAGGGCAACTTGAAGAGGAAACAAACCATAGAGACAAAACTGAGAACTCCTTTATTTTGTCAAGTTTCAAAGAGCTACTAAAAACCATGTTGGATTTAGAGTTCCAAATTTATGTATCTAAATAGGAGAGAACAGAATGAAACCTATATATAAAAACTGCTACTGTATACGAATGCTTCAACCTAGAAGAACAAAATTTGGTGAGCAAAGTGGGATTTGTGTACTGATCATTACCACCAAGTATCATCAAGATTGGGTGAAAAAATATTTTCTGGTATTTCGGAAACTCGTAATTTCTTAGAAGCTTGGCAACCCCTCTCAATGAAAGTGCTTTTCCAGAGTGTGTGCCTAGGTCTACTTGAAGAGGAAACAATCCATAGAGGCAAAACTGAGAACTCCTTTATTTTGTCAAGTTTCAAAGAGCTACTACAATCCATGTTGCATTTAGAGTTCCAAATTCATCTATGTATATAGGAGAGAACAGAGGATACCTAAATATAAAAACCGCTACTGTAGACGAATGCTTCAACGTAGAAGAACAAAATTTGCTGAGCCAAGTGGGATTTGTGTACTGATCATTACCACCAAGTATCATCAAGATTGGGTGAAAAAATATTTGCTGGTATTTCGGAAACTCGTTATTTCTTAGAAGCTTGGCAACCCCTCTCAATGAAAGTGCTTTTCCACAGTCTGTGCGTAGGGCAACATGAAGAGGAAACAAACCATAGGGAGAAACTGAGAACTCCTTTATTTTGTCAAGTTTCAAAGAGCTACTACAAACTCTGTTGGATTTAGTGTTCCAAATTCATCTATCTATATAGGAGAGAACAGAGGAAAACCTAAATATAAAAACTGCTATTGTAGGACGAA
>NW_027512102.1:0-17567 GCF_048772815.1 Callospermophilus lateralis | reverse complement strand
GGATTTAGAGTTCCAAATTCATCTATCTATATAGGAGAGAACCGAGGGAAACTTAAATATAAAAACTGCTACTGTAGACGAAAGCTTCAAACTAGAAGAACAAAATTTCGTGAGCCAAGTGGGATTTGTATACTGATCATTACCACCAAGTATCCACAAGATTGTGTGAAATAATATTTGCTGGTATTTCGGAAACTCGTAATTTCTTAGAAGCTTGGCAACCCATCTCAATGAAAGTGCTTTCCACAGTCTGTGCCTAGGGCTACTTGAAGAGGAAACAAACCATAGAGACAAAACGGAGAACTCCTTTATTTCTTCAAGATTCAAAGAGCTACTACAAACCATGTTGGATTTAGAGTCCCAAATTCATCTTTCTATATAGGAGAGAACAGAGGGAAATCTAAATATAAAAACTGCTACTGTAGACGAACGCTTCAACCAAGAAGAACAAAATTTGGTGAGCCAAGTGGGATTTGTGTACTGATCATTAGCTCCAAGTATCATCAAGATTGGGTGAAAAAATATTTGCTGGTATTTCGGAAACTCGTAATTTCTTAGAAGCTTGGCAACCACTCTCAACTTTCCAAAGTCTGTGCCTAGGGCTACTTGAAGAGGAAACAAACCATAGAGAAAAATCGGAGAACTCCTTTATTTTGTCAAGTTTCAAAGAGCTACTACAAACCATGTTGGATTTAGAGTTCCAAATTCATCTATCTATATAGTAGAGAACCGAGGGAAACTTAAAGATAAAAACTGCTACTGTAGACGAACGCTTCAACCTAGAAGAACAAAATTTCGTGAGCCAAGTGGGATTTGTGTACTGATCATTACCACCAAGAATCATCAAATTTGGGTGAAAAAATATTTGCTGGTATTTCGAAACTCGTTATTTTTTAGAAGCTTGGCAACCCCTCTCAATGAAAGTGCTTTCCCACAGTCTGTGCCTACGGCTACTTGAAGAGGAAACAAACCATAGAGACAAATCTGAGACCTCCTTTATTTTGTCAAGTTTCAAAGAGCTACTACAAACCATGTTGAATTTAGAGTTCCAAATTCATCTATCTATATAGGAGAGAACAGAGAGAAACCTAAATATAAAAACTGCTACTGTAGACGAACGCTTCAACCTAGAAGAACAAAATTTGGTGAGCCAAGTGGGATTTGTATACTGATCATTACCACCAAGTATCAACAAGATTGGGAGAAAAAATATTTGCTGGTATTTCGGAAACTCGTTATTTCTTAGAAGCTTGGCAACCCCTCTCAATGAAAGTGCTTTTCCAAAGTCTGTGCCTAGGGCTACTTGAAGAGGAAACAAACCATAGAGAAAAATCGGAGAACTCCTTTATTTGGTCAAGTTTCAAAGAGCTACTACAAACCATGTTGGATTTAGAGTTCCAAATTCATCTATCTATATAGGAGAGAACAGAGAGAAACCTAAATATAAAAACTGCTACTGTAGACGAACGCTTCAACCTAGAAGAACAAAATTTGGTGAGCCAAGTGGGATATGTGTACTGATCATTAGCAACAAGTATCATCAAGATTGGGTGAAAAAATATTTGCTGGTATTTCGGAAACTTTTTATTTCTTAGAAGCTTGGCAACCACTCTCAATGAAAGTGGTTTCCACAGTCTGTGCCTAGGGCTACTTGAAGAGGAAACAAACCATAGAGACAAAACTGAGAACTCCTTTTTTTTTCAAGATTCAAAGAGCTACTACAAACCATGTTGGATTTAGAGTTCCAAATTCATCTTTCTATATACGAGAGAACAGAGGGAAACCTAAATATAAAAACTGCTACTGTAGACGAACGCTTCAACCAAGAAGAACAAAATTTGGTGAGCCAAGTGGGATTTGTATACTGATCATTACCACCAAGTATCAACAAGATTGTGTGAAATAATATTTGCTGGTATTTCGGAAACTCGTTATTTCTTAGAAGCTTGGCAACCCCTCTAAATGAAAGTGCTTTTCCAAAGTCTGTGCCTAGGGCTACTTGAAGAGGAAACAAACCATAGAGAAAAATCGGAGAACTCCTTTATTTGGTCAAGTTTCAAAGAGCTACTACAAACCATGTTGGATTTAGAGTTCCAAATTCATCTATCTATATAGGAGAGAACCGAGGGAAACTTAAATATAAAAACTGCTACTGTAGACGAATGCTTCAACCTAGAAGAACAAAATTTCGTGAGCCAAGTGGGATTTGTGTACTGACCATTACCACCAAGAATCATCAAATTTGGGTGAAAAAATATTTGCTGGTATTTCGAAACTCGTTATTTCTTAGAAGCTTGGCAACCCCTCTCAATGAAAGTACTTTTCCACAGTCTGTGCCTACGGCTACTTGAAGAGGAAACAAACCATAGAGACAAATCTGAGACCTCCTTTATTTTGTCAAGTTTCAAAAAGCTACTACAAACCATGTTGGATTTAGAGTTCCAAATTCACCTAATTATATAGGAGAGAACAGAGAGAAACCTAAATATAAAAACTGCCACTGTAGACGAACGCTTCAACCTAGAACAACAAAATTTGGTGAGCCAAGTGGGATTTGTATACTGATCATTACCACCAAGTATCAACAAGATTGTGTGAAATAATATTTGCTGGTATTTCGGAAACTCGTTATTTCTTAGAAGCTTGGCAACCCATCTCAATGAAAGTGCTTTCCACAGTCTGTGCCTAGGGCTACTTGAGGAGGAAACAAACCATAGAGAAAAAACTGAGAACTCCTTTATTTTTTCAAGTTTCAAAGAGCTACTAAAAACCATGTTGGATTTAGAGTTCCAAATTCATCTTTCTATATAGGAGAGAACAGAGGGTAACCTAAATATAAGAACTGCTACTGTCGACGAACGCTTCAACCTAGAAGAACAAAAATTTGGTGAGCCAAGTCGGATTTGTGTACTGATCATTAGCTCCAAGTATCATCAAGATTGGGTGAAAAAATATTTGCTGGTATTTCGGAAACTCGTAATTTCTTAGAAGCTTGGCAACCCCTCTCAATGAAAGTGCTTTTCCACAGTCTGTGCCTAGGGCTACTTGAAGAGGAAACAAACCATAGAGACAAAACTGAGAACTCCTTTATTTTGTCAAGTTTCAAAGAGCTACTGCAAACCATGTTGGATTTAGAGTTCCAAATTTATCTATCTGTATAGGAGAGAACAGAGGGAAACCTAAATATAAAAACTGCTACTGTACACGAACGCTTCAACCTAGAAGAACTAAATTTGGTGAGCCAAGGGGGATATGTGTACTGATCATTAGCAACAAGTATCATCAAGATTGGGTGAAAAAATATTTGCTGGTATTTCGGAAACTCGTTATTTCTTAGAAGCTTGGCAACCCCTCTCAATGAAAGTGCTTTTACACAGTCTGTGCCTACGGCTAATTGAAGAGGAAACAACCATAGAGACAAATCTGAGAACTCCTTTATTTTGTCAAGTTTCAAAGAGCTACTACAAACCATGTTGGATTTAGTTTCCAAATTCATCTATCTATATGTGAGAGAACAAAGGGAAACCTAAATATAAAACTGCTACTGTAGACGAAAGCTTCAAACTAGAAGAACAAAATTTCGTGAGCCAAGTGGGGATTTGTATACTGATCATTACCACCAAGTATCCACAAGATTGTGTGAAATAATATTTGCTGGTATTTCGGAAACTCGTAATTTCTTAGAAGCTTGGCAACCCATCTCAATGAAAGTGCTTTCCACAGTCTGTGCCTAGGGCTACTTGAAGAGGAAACAAACCATAGAGACAAAACGGAGAACTCCTTTATTTTTTCAAGATTCAAAGAGCTACTACAAACCATGTTGGATTTAGAGTTCCAAATTCATCTTTCTATATAGGAGAGAACAGAGGGAAACCTAAATATAAAAACTGCTACTGTAGACGAACGCTTCAACCAAGAAGAACAAAATTTGGTGAGCCAAGTGGGATTTGTGTACTGATCCTTAGCTCCAAGTATCATCGAGATTGGGTGAAAAAATATTTGCTGGTATTTCGGAAACTCTTTATTTCTTAGAAGCTTGGCAACCCCTCTCAATGAAAGTGCTTTTCCACAGTCTGTGCCTAGGGCTACTTGAAGAGGAAACAAACCATAGAGAAAAATCGGAGAACACCTTTATTTTGTCATGTTTCAAAGAGCTACTACAAACCATGTTGGATTTAGAGTTCCAAATTCATCTATCTATATAGGAGAGAACCGAGGGAAACTTAAATATAAAAACTGCTACTGTAGACGAAAGCTTCAAACTAGAAGAACAAAATTTCGTGAGCCAAGTGGGATTTGTGTACTGATCATTACCACCAAGAACCATCAAATTTGGGTGAAAAAATATTTGCTGGTATTTCGAAACTCGTTATTTCTTAGAAGCTTGGCAACCCCACTCAATTAAAGTGCTTTTCCACAGTCTGTGCCTAGGGCTACTTGAAGAGGAAACAATGGATAGAGACAAATCTGAGACCTCCTTTATTTTGTCAAGTTTCAAAGAGCTACTACAAACCCTGTTGGATTTAGAGTTCCAAATTCATCTATCTATATAGGAGAGAACCGAGGGAAACCTAAATATAAAAACTGCTAGTGTAGACGAACGCTTCAACCTAGAAGAACAAAATTTGGTGAGCCAAGTGGGATATGTGTACTGATCATTAGCAACAAGTATCATCAAGATTGGGTGAAAAAATATTTGCTGGTATTTCGGAAACTTTTTATTTCTTAGAAGCTTGGCAACCACTCTCAATGAAAGTGCTTTACCACAGTCTGTGCCTAGGGCTACTTGAAGAGGAAACAAACCATAGAGGCAAATCTGAGAACTCCTTTATTTTGTCAAGCTTCAAAGAGCTACTACAAACCATGTTGGATTTAGAGTTCCAAATTCATCTATCTATATATGAGAGAACAAAGGGAAACCTAAATATAAAAACTGCTACTGTAGACGAAAGCTTCAAACTAGAAGAACAAAATTTGGTGAGCCAAGTGGGATTTGTGTACTGATCATTGCCACCAAGTTTCAACAAGATTGTGTGAAAAAATATTTGCTGGTATTTCGGAAACTCGTTATTTCTTAGAAGCTTGGCAACCCATCTCAATGAAAGTGCTTTCCACAGTCTGTGCCTAGGGCTACTTGAAGATGAAACAAACCATAGAGACAAAACTGAGAACTCCTTTATTTTGTCAAGTTTCAAAGAGCTACTACAAACCATGTTAGATTTAGAGTTCCAAATTCATCTTTCTATATAGGAGAGAACAGAGGGAAACCTAAATATAAAAACTGCTACTGTAGACGAACGCTTCAACCAAGAAGAACAAAATTTGGTGAGCCAAGTGGGATTTGTGTACTGATCATTAGCTCCAAGTATCATCAAGATTGGGTGAAAAAATATTTGCTGGTATTTTGGAAACTCGTTATTTCTTAGAAGCTTGGCAACCCCTCTCAATGAAAGTGCTTTTCCAAAGTCTGTGCCTAGGGCTACTTGAAGAGGAAACAAACCATAGAGAAAAATCGGAGAACTCCTTATTTTGTCATGTTTCAAAGAGCTACTACAAACCCTGTTGGATTTAGAGTTCCAAATTCATCTATCTATATAGGAGAGAACCGAGGGAAACTTAAATATAAAAACTGCTACTGTAGACGAAAGCTTCAACCTAGAAGAAAAAAATTTCGTGAGCCAAGTGGGATTTGTGTACTGATCATTGCCACCAAGTTTCAACAAGATTGTGTGAAATAATATTTGCTGGTATTTCGGAAACTCTTTATTTCTTAGAAGCTTGGCAACCCATCTCAATGAAAGTGCTTTCCACAGTCTGTGCCTAGGGGCTACTTGAAGACGAAACAAACCATAGAGACAAAACTGAGAACTCCTTTATTTTGTCAAGTTTCAAAGATCTACTACAAACCATGTTGGATTTAGAGTTCCAAATTCATCTATCTGTATAGGAGAGAAGAGAGGGAAACCTAAATATAAAAACTGCTACTGTACACGAACGCTTCAACCTAGAAGAACATAATTTGGTGAGCCAAGTGGGATATGTGTACTGATCATTAGCAACAAGTATCATCAAGATTGGGTGAAAAAAATATTTGCTGGTATTTCGGAAACTCGTTATTTTCTTAGAAGCTTGGCAACCCCTCTCAATGAAAGTGCTTTTTCCACAGTCTGTGCCTAGGGCTACTTGAAGAGGAAACAAACCATAGAGGCAAATCTGAGAACTCCTTTATATTTTCAAGTTTCAAAGAGCTACTACAAACCATGTTGGATTTAGAGTTCCAAATTCATCTATCTATATAGGAGAGAACCGAGGGAAACTTAAATATAAAAACTGCTACTGTAGACGAACGCTTCAACTTAGAAGAACAAAATTTGGTAAGCCAAGTGGGATTTGTGTACTGATCATTACCACCAAGTATCATCAAGATTGGGTGAAAAAATATTTGCTGGTATTTCGGAAACTCGTTATTTCTTAGAAGCTTGGCAACCCCTCTCAATGAAAGTGCTATTCCACAGTCTGTGCCTAGGGCTACTTTAAGAGGAAACAAACCATAGAGGCAAAATTGAGAACTCCTTTATTTTGTCAAGTTTTCAAAGAGCTACTACAAAACATGTTGGATTTAGACTTCCAAATTCATCTATCTATATAGGAGAGAACCGAGGGATACTTAAATATAAAAACTGCTACTGTAGACGAACGCTTCAACCTAGAAGAACAAAATTTCGTGAGCCAAGTGGGATTTGTGTACTGATCATTACCACCAAGAATCATCAAATTTGGGTGAAAAAATATTTGCTGGTATTTCGAAACTCGTTATTTCTTAGAAGCTTGGCAACCCCTCTCATTGAAAGTGCTTTCCCACAGTCTGTGCCTACGGCTACTTGAAGAGGAAACAAACCATAGAGACAAATCTGAGACCTCCTTTATTTTGTCAAGTTTCAAAGAGCTACTACAAACCATGTTGGATTTAGAGTTCCAAATTCATCTATCTATATAGCAGAGAACCGAGAGAAACCTAAATATAAAAACTGCTACTGTAGACGAACGCTTCAACCTAGAAGAACAAAATTTGGTGAGCCAAGTGTGATTTGTATACTGATCATTACCACCAAGTATCAACAAGATTGTGTGAAATAATATTTGCTGGTATTTGGAAACTCGTAATTTCTTAGATGCTTGGCAACTCATCTCAATGAAAGTGCTTTCCACAGTCTGTGCCTAGGGCTACTTGAAGAGGAAACAAACCATAGATACAAAACTGAGAACTCCTTTATTTTGTCACGTTTCAAAGAGCTACTACAAACCATGTGGATTTAGAGTTCCAAATTCATCTTTCTATATAGGAGAGAGAACAGAGGGAAACCTAAATATAAAAAACTGCTACTGTAGACGAACGCTTCAACAATGAAGAACAAAATTTGGTGAGCCAAGTGGGATTTGTGTACTGATCATTAGCTCCAAGTACCATCAAGATTGGGTGAAAAAATATTTGCTGGTATTTCGGAAACTCGTTATTTCTTAGAAGCTTGGCAACCCCTCTAAATGAAAGTGCTTTTCCAAAGTCTGTGCCTAGGGCTACTTGAAGAAAAAACAAACCATAGAGAAAAATCTGAGAACTCCTTTATTTTGTCAAGTTTCAAAGAGCTACTACAACCATGTTGGATTTAGAGTTCCAAATTCATCTATCCTATATAGGAGAGAACCGAGGGAAACTTACATATAAAAACTGCTACTGTAGACGAAAGCTTCAAACTAGAAGAACAAAATTTCGTGAGCCAAGTGGGATTTGTGTACTGATCATTACCACCATGAATCATCAAATTTGGGTGAAAAAATATTTGCTGGTATTTGGAAACTCGTTATTTCTTAGAAGCTTGGCAACCCCTCTCAATGAAAGTGCTTTCCCACAGTCTGTGCCTATGGCTACTTGAAGAGGAAACAAACCATAGAGACAAATCTGAGACCTCCTTTATTTTGTCAAGTTTCAAAGAGCTACTACAAACCATGTTGGATTTAGAGTTCCAAATTCATCTATCTATATAGGAGAGAACAGAGAGAAACCTAAATATAAAAACTGCTACTGTAGTCGAACGCTTCAACCTAGAAGAACAAAATTTGGTGAGCCAAGTGGGATTTGTATACTGATCATTACCACCAAGTATCAACAAGATTGTGTGAAATAATATTTGCTGGTATTTGGAAACTCGTTATTTCTTAGAAACTTGGCAACTCATCTCAATGAAAGTGCTTTCCACAGTCTGTGCCTAGGGCTACTTGAAGAGGAAACAAACCATAGAGACAAAACTGAGAACTTCTTTATTTTGTCAAGTTTCAAAGAGCTACTACAAACCATGTTGGATTTAGAGTTCCAAATTCATCTTTCTATATAGGAGATAACAGAGGGAAACCTAAATATAAAAACTGCTACTGTAGACGAACGCTTCAACCAAGAAGAACAAAATTTGGTGAGCCAAGTGGGATTTGTGTACTGATCATTAGCTCCAAGTATCATCAAGATTGGGGTGAAAAAATATTTGCTGGTATTTTGGAAACTCGTTATTTCTTAGAAGCTTGGCAACCCCTCTCAATGAAAGTGCTTTTCCAAAGTCTGTGCCTAGGGCTACTTGAAGAGGAAACAAACCATAGAGAAAAATCGGAGAACTCTTTATTTTGTCATGTTTCAAAGAGCTACTACAAACCCTGTTGGATTTAGAGTTCCAAATTCATCTATCTATATAGGAGAGAACCGAGGGAAACTTAAATATAAAAACTGCTACTGTAGACGAAAGCTTCAACCTAGAAGAAAAAAAATTCGTGAGCCAAGTGGGATTTGTGTACTGATCATTGCCACCAAATTTCAACAAGATTGTGTGAAAAAATATTTGCTGGTATTTCGGAAACTCGTTATTTCTTAGAAGCTTGGCAACCCATCTCAATGAAAGTGCTTTCCACAGTCTGTGCCTAGGGCTACTTGAAGAGGAAACAAACCATAGAGACAAAACTGAGAACTCCTTTATTTTGTCAAGTTTCAAAGAGCTACTACAAACCATGTTGGATTTAGAGTTCCAAATTCATCTATCTATATAGGAGAGAAGAGAGAGAAACCTAAATATAAAAACTGCTACTGTAGACGAACGCTTCAACCTAGAAGAACAAAATTTGGTGAGCCAAGTGGGATTTGTATACTGATCATTACCACCAAGGATCAACAAGATTGTGTGAAATAATATTTGCTGGTATTTCGGAAACTCGTTATTTCTTAGAAGCTTGGCAACGCATCTCAATGAAAGTGCTTTCCACAGTCTGTGCCTAGGGCTACTTGAAGAGGAAACAAACCATAGAGACAAAACTGAGAACTCCTTTATTTTGTCAAGTTTCAAAGAGCTACTACAAACCATGTTGGATTTAGAGTTCCAAATTCATCTTTCTATATAGGAAAGAACAGAGGGAAACCTAAATATAAAAACTGCTACTGTCGACGAACGCTTCAACCTAGAAGAACAAAATTTGGTGTGCCAAGTCGGATTTGTGTACTGATCATTAGCTCCAAGTATCATCAAGATTGGGTGAAAAAATATTTGCTGGTATTTCGGAAACTCGTAATTTCTTAGAAGCTTGGCAACCCCTCTCAATGAAAGTGCTATTCCACAGTCTGTGCCTAGGGCTACTTGAAGAGGAAACAAACCATAGAGACAAAACTGAGAACTCCTTTATTTTGTCAAGTTTCAAAGAGCTACTACAAACCATGTTGGATTTAGAGTTCCAAATTCATCTATCTGTATAGGAGAGAACAGAGGGAAACCTAAATATAAAAACTGCTACTGTACACGAACGCTTCAACCTAGAAGAACTAAATTTGGTGAGCCAAGTGGGATATGTGTACTGATCATTAGCAACAAGTATCATCAAGATTGGGTGAAAAAATAGTTGCTGTTATTTCGGAAACTCGTTATTTCTTAGAAGCTTGGCAACCCCCTCTCAATGAAAGTGCTTTTCCACAGTCTGTGCCTAGGGCTACTTGAAGAGGAAACAAACCATAGAGGCAAATCTGAGAACTCCTTTATATTGTCAAGTTTCAAAGAGCTACTACAAACCATGTTGGATTTAGAGTTCCAAATTCATCTATCTATATAGGAGAGAACCGAGGGAAACTTAAATATAAAAACTGCTACTGTAGACGAACGCTTCAACCTAGAAGAGCAAAATTTGGTAAGCCAAGTGGGATTTGTGTACTGATCATTACCACCAAGTATCATCAAGATTGGGTGAAAAAATATTTGCTGGTATTTCGGAAACTCGTTATTTCTTAGAAGCTTGGCAACCCCTCTCAATGAAAGTGCT
Organism: Callospermophilus lateralis; assembly: GCF_048772815.1. Taxonomy (NCBI): domain Eukaryota; kingdom Metazoa; phylum Chordata; class Mammalia; order Rodentia; family Sciuridae; genus Callospermophilus; species Callospermophilus lateralis. The sequence continues at coordinate 7,226 of NW_027512102.1, read as the reverse complement.
ATTCCACAGTCTGTGCCTAGGGCAACTTTAAGAGGAAACAAACCATAGAGGCAAATCTGAGAACTCCTTTGTTTTGTCAAGTTTCAAAGAGCTACTACAAAACATGTTGGATTTAGAGTTCCAAATTCATCTATCTATATATGAGAGAACAAAGGGAAACCTAAATATAAAAACTGCTACTGTAGACGAAAGCTTCAAACTAGAAGAACAAAATTTCGTGAGCCAAGTGGGATTTGTGTACTGATCATTACCACCAAGAATCATCAAATTTGGGCGAAAAAATATTTGCTGGTATTTCGAAACTCTTTATTTCTTAGAAGCTTGGCAACCCCTCTCAATGAAAGTGCTTTTCCACAGTCTGTGCCTAGGGCTACTTGAAGAGGAAACAAACCATAGAGACAAATCTGCGAACTCCTTTATTTTGTCAAGTTTCAAAGAGCTACTAGAAGCCATACTGGATTTAGAGTTCCAAATTCATCTATCTATATAGGAGAGAACAGAGAGAAACCTAAATATAAAAACTGCTACTGTAGACGAACGCTTCAACCTAGAAGAACAAAATTTCGTGAGCCAAGTGGGATTTGTGACTGATCATTAGCTCCAAGTATCATCAAGATTGGGTGAAAAAATATTTGCTGGTATTTCGGAAACTCGTTATTTCTTAGAAGCTTGGCAACCCATCTCAATGAAAGTGCTTTTCCAAAGTCTGTGCCTAGGGCTACTTGAAGAGGAAACAAACCATAGAGAAAAACCTGAGAACTCCTTTATTTTGTCAAGTTTCAAAGAGCTACTACAAAATATGTTGGATTTAGAGTTCCAAATTCATCTATCTATATAGGAGAGAACCGAGGGAAACTTAAATATAAAAACTGCTACTGTAGACGAATGCTTCAACCTAGAAGAACAAAATTTCGTGAGCCAAGTGGGATTTGTGTACTTATCATTACCACCAAGAATCATCAAATTTGGGTGAAAAAATATTTGCTGGTATTTCGAAACTCGTTATTTCGTAGAAGCTTGACAACCCCTCTCAATGAAAGTGCTTTCCCACAGTCTGTGCCTACGGCTACTTGAAGAGGAAACAAACCATAGAGACAAATCTGAGACCTCCTTTATTTTGTCAAGTTTCAAAGAGCTACTACAAACCATGTTGGATTTAGAGTTCCAAATTCATCTATCTATATAGGAGAGAACAGAGGGAAACCTAAATATAAAAACTGCTACTGTCGACGAACGCTTCAACCTAGAAGAACAATATTTGGTGAGCCAAGTCGGATTTGTGTACTGATCATTAGCTCCAAGTATCATCAAGATTGGGTGAAAAAATATTTGCTGGTATTTCGGAAACTCGTAATTTCTTAGAAGCTTGGCAACCCCTCTCAATGAAAGTGCTTTTCCACAGTCTGTGCCTAGGGCTACTTGAAGACGAAACAAACCATAGAGACAAAACTGAGAACTCCTTTATTTTGTCAAGTTTCAAAGAGCTACTACAAACCATGTTGGTTTTAGAGTTCCAAATTCATCTATCTATATAGGAGAGAACCGAGGGAAACTTAAATATAAAAACTGCTACTGTAGACGAACGCTTCAACCTAGAAGAACAAAATTTGGTAAGCCAAGTGGGATTTGTGTACTGATCATTACCTCCAAGTATCATCAAGATTGGGTGAAAAAATATTTGCTGGTATTTCGGAAACTCGTTATTTCTTAGAAGCTTGGCAACCCCCCTCAATGAAAGTGCTATTCCACAGTCTATGCCTAGGGCTACTTTAAGAGGAAACAAACCATAGAAGCAAATCTGAGGACTCCTTTATTTTGTCAAGTTTCAAAGAGCTACTACAAAACATGTTGGATTTAGAGTTCCAAATTCATCTATCTATATATGAGAGAACAAAGGGAAACCTAAATATAAAAACTGCTACTGTAGACGAAAGCTTCAAACTAGAAGAACAAAATTTCGTGAGCCAAGTGGGATTTGTGTACTGATCATTACCACCAAGAATCATCAAATTTGGGTGAAAAAATATTTGCTGTTATTTCGAAACTCTTTATTTCGTAGAAGCTTGGCAACCCCTCTCAATGAAAGTGCTTTTCCAAAGTCTGTGCCTAGGGCTACTTGAAGAGGAAACAAACCGTAGAGAAAAATCGGAGAACTCCTTTATTTTGTCAAGTTTCAAAGAGCTACTACCAACCATGTTGGATTTAGAGTTCCAAATTCATCTATCTATATAGGAGAGAACCGAGGGAAACTTAAATATAAAAACTGCTACTGTAGACGAACGCTTCAACCTAGAAGAACAAAATTTCGTGAGCCAAGTGGGATTTGTGTACTGATCATTACCACCAAGAATCATCAAATTTGGGTGAAAAAATATTTGCTGGTATTTCGAAATTCGTTATTTCTTAGAAGCTTGGCAACCCCTCTCAATGAAAGTGCTTTCCCACAGTCTGTGCCTACGGCTACTTGAAGAGGAAACAAACCATAGAGACAAATCTGAGACCTCCTTTATTTTGTCAAGTTTCAAAGAGCTACTACAAACCATGTTGGATTTAGAGTTCCAAATTCATCTATCTATATAGGAGAGAACAGAGAGAAACCTAAATATAAAAACTGCTTCTGTAGACGAACGCTTCAACCTAGAAGAACAAAATTTGGTGAGCCAAGTGGGATTTGTATACTGATCATTACCACCAAGTATCAACAAGATTGTGTGAAATAATATTTGCTGGTATGTGGATACTCGTTATTTCGTAGAAGCTTGGCAACCCATCTCAATGAAAGTGCTTTCCACAGTCTGTGCCAAGGGCTACTTGAAGAGGAAACAAACCATAGAGACAAAACTGAGAACTCCTTTATTTTGTCAAGTTTCAAAGAGCTACTACAAACCATTTTGGATTTAGAGTTCCAAATTCATCTTTCTATATAGGAGAGAACAGAGGGAAACCTAAATATAAAAACTGCTACTGTAGACGAACGCTTCAACCAAGAAGAACAAAATTTGGTGAGCCAAGTGGGATTTGTGTACTGATCATTAGCTCCAAGTATCATCAAGATTGGGTGAAAAAATATTTGCTGGTATTTCGGAAACTCGTTATTTCTTAGAAACTTGGCAACCCCTCTCAATGAAAGTGCTATTCCACAGTCTGTGCCTAGGGCTACTTTAAGAGGAAACAAACCATAGAGGCAAATCTGAGAACTTTTTTTTTTTGTCAAGTTTCAAAGAGCTACTACAAAACATGTTGGATTTAGAGTTCCAAATTCATCTATCTATATATGAGAGAACAAAGGGAAACCTAAATATAAAAACTGCTCCTGTAGACGAAAGCTTCAAACTAGAAGAACAAAATTTCGTGAGCCAAGTGGGATTTGTGTACTGATCATTACCACCAAGAATCATCAAATTTGGGCGAAAAAGTATTTGCTGGTATTTCAAAACTCGTTATTTCTTAGAAGCTTGGCAACCATTCTCAATGAAAGTGCTTTTCCACAGTCTGTGCCTAGGGCTACTTGAAGAGGAAACAAACCATAGAGACAAATCTGCGAACTCCTTTATTTTGTCAAGTTTCAAAGAGCTACTACAAACCCTGTTGGATTTAGAGTTCCAAATTCATCTATCTATATAGGAGAGAACAGAGAGAAACCTAAATATAAAAACTGCTACTGTAGACGAACGCTTCAACCTAGAAGAACAAAATTTGGTGAGCCAAGTGGGATTTGTGTACTGATCATTAGCTCCAAGTATCATCAAGATTGGGTGAAAAAATATTTGCTGGTATTTCGGAAACTCGTTATTTCTTAGAAGCTTGGCAACCCCTCTCAATGAAAGTGCTTTTCCAAAGTCTGTGCCTAGGGCTACTTGAAGAGGAAACAAACCATAGAGAAAAATCTGAGAACTCCTTTATTTTGTCAAGTTTCAAAGAGCTACTAAAAAACATGTTGGATTTAGAGTTCCAAATTCATCTATATATATAGGAGAGAACCGAGGGAAACTTAAATATAAAAACTGCTACTGTAGACGAATGCTTCAACCTAGAAGAACAAAATTTCGTGAGCCAAGTGGGATTTGTGTACTGATCATTACCACCAAGAATCATCAAATTTGGGTGAAAAAATATTTGCTGGTATTTCGAAACTCGTTATTTCGTAGAAGCTTGACAACCCCTCTCAATGAAAGTGCTTTCCCACAGTCTGTGCCTACGGCTACTTGAAGAGGAAACAAACCATAGAGACAAATCTGAGACCTCCTTTATTTTGTCAAGTTTCAAAGAGCTACTACAAACCATGTTGGATTTAGAGTTCCAAATTCATCTATCTATATAGGAGAGAACAGAGGGAAACCTAAATATAAAAACTGCTACTCTCGACGAACGCTTCAACCTAGAAGAACAATATTTGGTGAGCCAAGTCGGATTTGTGTACTGATCATTAGCTCCAAGTATCATCAAGATTGGGTGAAAAAATATTTGCTGGTATTTCGGAAACTCGTAATTTCTTAGAAGCTTGGCAACCCCTCTCAATGAAAGTGCTTTTCCACAGTCTGTGCCTAGGGCTACTTGAAGACGAAACAAACCATAGAGACAAATCTGAGAACTCCTTTATTTTGTCAAGTTTCAAAGAGCTACTACAAACCATGTTGGCTTTAGAATTCCAAATTCATCTATCTATATAGGAGAGAACCGAGGGAAACTTAAATATAAAAACTGCTACTGTAGACGAACGCTTCAACCTAGAAGAACAAAATTTTTAAGCCAAGTGGGATTTGTGTACTGATCATTACCACCAAGTATCATCAAGATTGGGTGAAAAAATATTTGCTGGTATTTCGGAAACTCGTTATTTCTTAGAAGCTTGGCAACCCCTCTCAATGAAAGTGCTATTCCACAGTCTATGCCTAGGGCTACTTTAAGAGGAAACAAACCATAGAAGCAAATCTGAGAACTCCTTTATTTTGTCAAGTTTCAAAGAGCTACTACAAAACATGTTGGATTTAGAGTTCCAAATTCATCTATCTATATATGAGAGAACAAAGGGAAACCTAAATATAAAAACTGCTACTGTAGACGAAAGCTTCAAACTAGAAGAACAAAATTTCGTGAGCCAAGTGGGATTTGTGTACTGATCATTACCACCAAGAATCATCAAATTTGGGTGAAAAAATATTTGCTGGTATTTCGAAATTCGTTATTTCTTAGAAGCTTGGCCACCCCTCTCAATGAAAGTGCATTCCCACAGTCTGTGCCTACGGCTACTTGAAGAGGAAACAAACCATAGAGACAAATCTGAGACCTCCTTTATTTTGTCAAGTTTCAAAGAGCTACTACAAACCCTGTTGGATTTAGAGTTCCAAATTCATCTATCTATATAGGAGAGAACAGAGAGAAACCTAAATATAAAAACTGCTACTGTAGACGAACGCTTCAACCTAGAAGAACAAAATTTGGTGAGCCAAGTGGGATTTGTATACTGATCATTACCACCAAGTATCAACAAGATTGTGTGAAATAATATTTGCTGGTATTTGGATACTCGTTATTTCTTAGAAGCTTGGCAACCCATCTCAATGAAAGTGCTTTCCACAGTCTGTGCCTAGGGCTACTTGAAGAGGAAACAAACCATAGAGACAAAACTGAGAACTCCTTTATTTTGTCAAGTTTCAAAGAGCTACTACAAACCATGTTGGATTTAGAGTTCCAAATTCATCTTTCTATATAGGAGAGAACAGAGGGAAACCTAAATATAAAAACTGCTACTGTAGACGAACGCTTCAACCATGAAGAACAAAATTTGGTGAGCCAAGTGGGATTTGTGTACTGATCATTAGCTCCAAGTATCATCAAGATTTGGTGAAAAAATATTTGCTGGTATTTTGGAAACTCGTTATTTCTTAGAAGCTTGGCAACCCCTCTAAATGAAAGTTCTTTTCCAAAGTCTGTGCCTAGGGCTACTTGAAGAGGAAACAAACCATAGAGAAGAATCGGAGAACTCCTTTATTTTGTCAAGTTTCAAAGAGCTACTACAAACCATGTTGGATTTAGAGTTCCAAATTCATCTATCTATATAGGAGAGAACCGAGGGAAACATAAATATAAAAACTGCTACTGTAGACGAAAGCTTCAAACTAGAAGAACAAAATTTCGTGAGCCAAGTGGGTTTTGTGTACTGATCATTACCACCAAGAACCATCAAATTTGGGTGAAAAAATATTTTCTGGTATTTCGAAACTCGTTATTTCTTAGAAGCTTGGCAACCCCTCTCAATGAAAGTGCTTTCCCACAGTCTGTGCCAAGGCTACTTGAAGAGGAAACAAACCATAGAGACAAAACTGAGACCTCCTTAATTTTGTCAAGTTTCAAAGAGCTACTACAAACCCTGTTGGATTTAGAGTTCCAAATTCATCTTTCTATATAGGAGAGAACAGAGAGAAACCTAAATATAAAAACTGCTACTGTACACGAACGCTTCAACCTAGAAGAACAAAATTTGGTGAGCCAAGTGGGATTTGTGTACTGATCATTACCACCTAGTATCAACAAGATTGTGTGAAAAAATATTTGCTTGTATTTCGGAAACTCGTTATTTCTTAGAAGCTTGGCAACCCATCTCAATGAAAGAGCTTTCCACAGTGTGTGCCTAGGGCTACTTGAAGAGGAAACAAACCATAGAGACAAAACTGAGAACTCCTTTATTTTGGCAAGTTTCAAAGAGCTACTACAAACCATGTCGGATTTAGAGTTCCAAATTCATCTTTCTATATAGGAGAGAACAGAGGGAAACCTAAATATAAAAACTGCTACTGTAGACGAACGCTTCAACCAAGAAGAACAAAATTTGGTGAGCCAAGTGGGATTTGTGTACTGATCATTAGCTCCAAGTATCATCAAGATTGGGTGAAAAACTATTTGCTGGTATTGCGGAAACTCGTTATTTCTTAGAAGCTTGGCAACCCCTCTCAATGAAAGTGCTTTTCCACAGTCTGTGCCTAGGGCTTCTTGAAGAGGAAACAAACCATAGAGAAAAATCTGAGAACTCCTTTATTTTGTCAAGTTTCAAAGAGCTACTACAAACCATGTTGGATTTAGAGTTCCAAATTCATCTATCTATATAGGAGAGAACCGAGGGAAACTTAAATATAAAAACTGCTACTGTAGACGAATGCTTCAACCTAGAAGAACAAAATTTCGTGAGCCAAGTGGGATTTGTGTACTGATCATTACCACCAAGAATC
>NW_027512101.1:0-17592 GCF_048772815.1 Callospermophilus lateralis | reverse complement strand
GAACTCGTTATTTCTTAAAAGCTTGGCAACCCATCTCAATGAAAATGCTTTTCCACAGTCTGTGCATAGGGCGACTTGAACAGGAAACAAATCATAGAGACAAAACTGAGAACACCTTTACTTGGTCAAATTTCAAAGAGCTATTACACACCATGTTGGATTTAGAGTTCCAAATTCATCTATCTATGTAGTAGAGAACGGAGTGAAACCTAAATATAAAAACTGGTACTGTAGAAGAACGCTTCAACCCAGAAGAACAAAATTTGGTGAGCCAAGTGGGATTTGTGTACTGATCATTACCACCAAGTATCATCAACATTGGGTGAAAAAATATTTGCTGGTATTTCGGAAAATAGTTATTTCTTAGAAGCTTGGCAACCCCTCTCAATGAAAGTGCTTTTCCACTGTCTCTGCTTAGGGCTACATGAAGCGGAAACAAATCATAGAGACAAAACTGAAAACTCCTTTATTTTGTCAAGTTTCAAAGAGCTACTACAAACCATGTTGGATTTAGAGTTCCAAATCCATCTATCTATATAGGAGAGAACAGAGGGAAACTTAAAAATATAAACTGCTACTGTAAACGAACGCTTCAAACTAGAAAAAACAAAATTTGGTGAGTCAAGTGGGATTTGTGTACCAATCATTACCACCAATATCATCAATTTTGGGAGAAAAAATATTTTCTGGTATTTCGGAAAATCGTTATTTCTTAGAAGCTAGGCTACCTCTCACAATGAAAGTGCTTTTCCACAGTCTGTGCCTAGGACTACTTGAAGAGCAAACAAACCATAGAGAAGAAACTGAGAACTCCTTTGTTTTGTCAACTTTCAAAAAGCTACTACAAACCATGTTGGATTTAGAGTTCCAAATTCATCTATCTATATAGGAGAGAACAAAGTGAAACCTAAATATAAAAACTGCTACTGTAAACGAACGCTTCAACCTAGAAGAAAAAAAAAAAAAAAAAAACAAAATTTTTTGAGCCACGTGGGATTTGGGTACTGATCATTACCAACAAATATCATCAACATATGGTGAAAAAATATTTGCTGGTATTTCGGAAACTCGTAATTTATTGGAAGCTTGGCAACCCCTTTCAATGAAAGTGCTTTTCCACAGTCTGTGCATAGAGATACTTGAAGAGGAAACAAACCATAGAGACAAAACTGAGACCTCTTTTATTCTCTCAAGTTTCAAAGAGCTACTACAAACCATGTTGGATTTAGAGTTCCAAATTCATCTATCTATATAGGAGAGAACAGAATGAAACCTAAAAATAAAAACTGCTACTGTAGACGAACGCTTCAATTTGGAAGAACTCAATTTAGTGAGCCAAGTGGGATTTCTGTACTGATCATTACCACCAAGTATCATCAAGATTGGGTGAAAAAATATTTGCTGGTATTTCGAAAACAGGTTCTTTCTTAGAAGCTTCGCAACCCTTCTCAATGAAAGTGCTTTTCCACAGTCTGTGCCCAGGGCTATTTGAAGAGGAACGAACCATAGAGACAAAACTGAGAACTCCTTTATTTTGTCAAGTGTCAAAGAGCTACTACAAACCATGTTGGATTTAGAGTTCCAAATTCATCTATCTATATAGGAGAGAACAGAGAGAAACCTAAATATAAAAACAGCTACTGTAGACGAACGCTTCAACCTAGAAGAACACAATTTAGTAAGCCAAGTGGGATTTGTGTACTGATCATTACCACCAAGTATCATTAAGATTGGGTGAAAAAATATTTGCTGGTATTTCGGAAACTCGTAAATTCTTGGAAGCTTGGCAACCCCTCTCAATGAAAGTGCTTTTCCACAGTCTGTGCCCAGGGCTACTTGAAGAGGAAACAAACCATAGAGACAAAACTGAGAAGTCCTTTATTTTGTCAAGTTTCAAAGAGCTACTACAAACCATGTTGGATTTAGAGTTCCAAATTCATCTATCTATAGAGGAGAGAACAGAGTGAAACCTAAAAATAAAAACTGCTACTGTAGACGAACGCTTCTACTAAGAAGAAGAAAATTTGGTGAGCTAACTGGGATTTGTGTACTGATCATTACCACAACGTATGATCAACATTGGGTGAAAAAATATTTGCTGGTATTTCAGAAACTCTCGTTATTTCTTAAAACCTTGGCAACCCCTCTCAATGAAAGTGATTTTCCACAGTCTGTTCCTAGGGCGACTTGAAGAGGAAACAAACCATAGAGACAAAACTGAGAACTCCTTTACTTTGTCAAGTTTCAAAGAGCTATTACACACCATGTTGGATTTAGAGTTCCAAATTCATCTATCTATGTAGGAGAGAACAGAGTGAAACCTAAATATAAAAACTGATACTGTAGACGAACGCTTCAACCTTGAAGAACCAATTTTGGTGAGCCAAGTGGGATTTATTGTACCGTTCACTACCACCAAGTATCATCAAGATTGGGTGAAAAAAATATTTGCTGGTATTTCGGAAACTCGTTATTTCTTAAAAGCTTGGCAACCCCTCTCAATGAAAGCGCTTTTCCACAGTCTGTGCCTAGGGCGACTTGAACAGGAAACAAATCATAGAGACAAAACTGAGAACACCTTTTCTTGGTCAAGTTTCAAAGAGCTACTACACACCATGTTGGATTTAGAGTTCCAAATTCATCTATCTATGTAGGAGAGAACAGAGTGAAACCTAAATATAAAAACTGCTACTGTAGACGAACGCTTCAACCCACAAGAACAAAATTTGGTGAGCCAAGTGGGATTTGTGTACTGATCATTACCACCAAGTATCATCAACATTGGGTGAAAAAATATTTGCTTGTATTTCGGAAACTAGTTATTTCTTTGAAGCTTGGCAACACCTGTCAATGAAAATGCTTTCGCACAGTCTCTGCTTAGGGCTACATGAAGCGGAAACAAATCAAAGAGACAAAACTGAAAACTCCTTTATTTTGTCAAGTTTCAAAGAGCTACTACAAACCATGTTGGATTTAGAGTTCCAAATTCATCTATCTATATAGGAGAGAACAGAATGAAACCTAAAAATAAAAACTGCTACTGTAGACGAACGCTTCAATCTGGAAGAACTCAATTTAGTGAGCCAAGTGGGATTTCTGTACTGATCATTACCACCAAGTATCATCAATATTGGGTGAAAAAATATTTGCTGGTATTTCGGAAAGAGGTTCTTTCTTAGAAGCTTCGCAACCCTTCTCAATGAAAGTGCTTTTTCACAGTCTGTGCCCAGGGCTATTTGAAGAGGAAACAAACCATAGAGACAAAACTGAGAACTCCTTTATTTTGTCAAGTTTCAAAGAGCTACTACAAACCATGTTGGATTTAGAGTTCCAAATTCATCTATCTATATAGGAGAGAACAGAGTGAAACCTAAAATAAAAACTGCTACTGTAGACGAACGCTTCAACCTAGAAGAAGAAAATTTGGTGAGCCAAGTGGGATTTGTGTACTGATCATTACCACAACGTATGATCAACATTGGGTGAAAAAATATTTGCTGGTATTTCAGAAACTCGTTATTTCTTAAAACCTTGCAACCCCTCTCAATGAAAGACATTTTCCACAGTCTGTGCCTAGGGCGACTTGAAGAGGAAACAAACCATGGAGAAAAAACTGAGAATTACTTTACTTTGTCAAGTTTCAAAGAGCGATTACACACCATGTTGGATTTAGAGTTCCAAATTCATCTATCTATGTAGGAGAGAACAGAGTGAAACCTAAATATAAAAACTGCTACTGTAGACGAAAGCTTCAACCTTGAAGAACCAATTTTGGTGAGCCAAGTGGGATTTGTGTACCGATCATTACCACCAAGTATCATCAAGATTGGGTGAAAAAATATTTGCTGGTATTTCGGAAACTCGTTATTTCTTAAAAGCTTGGCAACCCCTCTCAATGAAAGCGCTTTTCCACAGTCTGTGCCTAGGGCGACTTGAACAGGAAACAAATCATAGAGACAAACCTGAGAACTCCTTTATTTTGTCAAGTTTCAAAGAGCTACTACAAACCATGTTGGATTTAGAGTTCCAAATTCATCTATCTATGTGGGAGAGAACAGAGTGAAACATAAATATAAAAACTGCTACTGTAGACGAACGCTTCAACCAAGAAGAACAAAATTTGGTGAGCCAAGTGGGATTTGTGTACTGATCATTACCACCAAGTATCATCAACATTGGATGAAAAAATATTTGCTTGTATTTCGGAAACTCGTAATTTATTGGAAGCTTGGCAACCCCTTTCAATGAAAGTGCTTTTCCACAGTCTGTGCCTAGGGCTACATGAAGAGGAAACAAACCATAGAGACAAAACTGAGAACTCCATTACGTTGTCAAGTTTCAAAGAGCTATTACACACCATGTTGGATTTAGAGTTCCAAATTCATCTATCTATGTTGGAGAGAACAGAATGAAACCTAAATATAAAAACTGCTACTGTAGACGAACGCTTCAAAATTGAAGAACAAAATTTGGTGAGCCAAGTGGGATTTGTGTACCGATCATTACCACCAAGTATCATCAAGATTGGGTGAAAAAATATTTGCTGGTATTTCAGGAACTCGTTATTTCTTAAAAGCTTGGCAACCCCTCTCAATGAAAATGCTTTTCCACAGTCTGTGCCTAGGGCGACTTGAACAGGAAACAAATCATAGAGACAAAACTGAGAACACCTTTACTTGGTCAAGTTTCAAAGAGCTATTACACACCATGTTGGATTTAGAGTTCCAAATTCATCTATCTATGTAGTAGAGAACGGAGTGAAACCTAAATATAAAAACTGGTACTGTAGAAGAACGCTTCAACCCAGAAGAACAAAATTTGGTGAGCCAAGTGGGATTTGTGTACTGATCATTACCACCAAGTATCATCAACATTGGTTGAAAAAATATTTGCTGGTATTTCGGAAAATAGTTATTTCTTAGAAGCTTGGCAACCCCTCTCAATGAAAGTGCTTTTCCACTGTCTCTGCTTAGGGCTACATGAAGCGGAAACAAATCATAGAGACAAAACTGAAAACTCCTTTATTTTGTCAAGTTTCAAAGAGCTACTACAAACCATGTTGGATTTAGAGTTCCAAATTCATCTATCTATATAGGAGAGAACAGAGGGAACTTAAAAATATAAACTGCTACTGTAAACGAACGCTTCAACCTAGAAGAACAAAATTTGGTGAGTCAAGTGGGATTTGTGTACCAATCATTACCACCAAGTATCATCAATTTTGGGAGAAAAAATATTTTCTGGTATTTCGGAAAATCGTTATTTCTTAGAAGCTAGGCTACCTCTCACAATGAAAGTGCTTTTCCACAGTCTGTGCCTAGTACTACTTGAAGAGCAAACAAACCATAGAGAAGAAACTGAGAACTCCTTTGTTTTGTCAACTTTCAAAAAGCTACTACAAACCATGTTGGATTTAGAGTTCCAAATTCATCTATCTATATAGGAGAGAACAAAGTGAAACCTAAATATAAAAACTGCTACTGTAAACGAACGCTTCAACCTAGAAGAACAAAATTTTTTGAGCCACGTGGGATTTGGGTACTGATCATTACCAACAAATATCATCAACATATGGTGAAAAACTATTTGCTGGTATTTCGGAAACTCGTAATTTATTGGAAGCTTGGCAACCCCTTTCAATGAAAGTGCTTTTCCACAGTCTGTGCATAGAGATACTTGAAGAGGAAACAAACCATAGAGACAAAACTGAGACCTCTTTTATTTTGTCAACTTTCAAAGAGCTACTACAAACCATGTTGGATTTAGAGTTCCAAATTCATCTATCTATATAGGAGAGAACAGAATGAAACCTAAAAATAAAACTGCTACTGTAGACGAACGCTTCAATTTGGAAGAACTCAATTTAGTGAGCCAAGTGGGATTTCTGTACTGATCATTACCACCAAGTATCATCAAGATTGGGTCAAAAAATATTTGCTGGTATTTCGAAAACAGGTTCTTTCTTAGAAGCTTCGCAACCCTTCTCAATGAAAGTGCTTTTCCACATTCTGTGCCCAGGGCTATTTGAAGAGGAACGAACCATAGAGACAAAACTGAGAACTCCTTTATTTTGTCAAGTGTCAAAGAGCTACTACAAACCATGTTGGATTTAGAGTTCCAAATTCATCTATCTATATAGGAGAGAACAGAGAGAAACCTAAATATAAAAACAGCTACTGTAGACGAACGCTTCAACCTAGAAGAACACAATTTAGTAAGCCAAGTGGGATTTGTGTACTGATCATTACCACCAAGTATCATTAAGATTGGGTGAAAAAATATTTGCTGGTATTTCGGAAACTCGTAATTTCTTGGAAGCTTGGCAACCCCTCTCAATGAAAGTGCTTTTCCACAGTCTGTGCCCAGGGCTACTTGAAGAGGAAACAAACCATAGAGACAAAACTGAGAAGTCCTTTATTTTGTCAAGTTTCAAAGAGCTACTACAAACCATGTTGGATTTAGAGTTCCAAATTCATCTATCTATAGAGGAGAGAACAGAGTGAAACCTAAAAATAAAAACTGCTACTGTAGACGAACGCTTCTACTAAGAAGAAGAAAATTTGGTGAGCTAACTGGGATTTGTGTACTGATCATTACCACAACGTATGATCAACATTGGGTGAAAAAATATTTGCTGGTATTTCAGAAACTCTAGTTATTTCTTAAAACCTTGGCAACCCCTCTCAATGAAAGTGATTTTCCACAGTCTGTTCCTAGGGCGACTTGAAGAGGAAACAAACCATAGAGACAAAACTGAGAACTCCTTTACTTTGTCAAGTTGCAAAGAGCTATTACACACCATGTTGGATTTAGAGTTCCAAATTCATCTATCTATGTAGGAGAGAACAGAGTGAAACCTAAATATAAAAACTGCTACTGTAGACGAACGCTTCAACCTTGAAGAACCAATTTTGGTGAGCCAAGTGGGATTTCTGTACCGATCACTACCACCAAGTATCATCAAGATTGGGTGAAAAAATATTTGCTGGTATTTCGGAAACTCGTTATTTCTTAAAAGCATGGCAACCCCTCTCAATGAAAGCGCTTTTCCACAGTCTGTGCCTAGGGCGACTTGAACAGGAAACAAATCATAGAGACAAAACTGAGAACACCTTTTCTTGGTCAAGTTTCAAAGAGCTACTACACACCATGTTGGATTTAGAGTTCCAAATTCATCTATCTATGTAGGAGAGAACATAGTGAAACCTAAATATAAAAACTGCTACTGTAGACGAACGCTTCAACCCACAAGAACAAAATTTGGTGAGCCAAGTGGGATTTGTGTACTGATCATTACCACCAAGTATCATCAACATTGGGTGAAAAAATATTTGCTTGTATTTCGGAAACTAGTTATTTCTTTGAAGCTTGGCAACACCTGTCAATGAAAGTGCTTTCGCACAGTCTCTGCTTAGGGCTACATGAAGCGGAAACAAATCAAAGAGACAAAACTGAAAACTCCTTTATTTTGTCAAGTTTCAAAGAGCTACTACAAACCATGTTGGATTTAGAGTTCCAAATTCATCTATCTATATAGGAGAGAACAGAATGAAACCTAAAAATAAAAACTGCTACTGTAGACGAACGCTTCAATCTGGAAGAACTCAATTTAGTGAGCCAAGTGGGATTTCTGTACTGATCATTACCACCAAGTATCATCAATATTGGGTGAAAAAATATTTGCTGGTATTTCGGAAAGAGGTTCTTTCTTAGAAGCTTCGCAACCCTTCTCAATGAAAGTGCTTTTTCACAGTCTGTGCCCAGGGCTATTTGAAGAGGAAACAAACCATAGAGACAAAACTGAGAACTCCTTTATTTTGTCAAGTTTCAAAGAGCTACTACAAACCATGTTGGATCTAGAGTTCCAAATTCATCTATCTATATAGGAGAGAAAAGATTTAAATCCAAAAATAAAACTGCTACTGTAAACGAACGCTTCAACCTAGAAGAAGAAAATTTGGTGAGCCAACTGGGATTTGTGTACTGATCATTACCACAACGTATGATCAACATTGGGTGAAAAAATATTTGCTGGTATTTCAAAAACTCGTTATTTCTTAAAACCTTGGCAACCCCTCTCAATGAAAGTGCTTTTCCACAGTCTGTGCCTAGGGTGACTTGAAGAAGAAACAAACCAAAGAGACAAAACTGAAAACTCCTTTATTAGGTCAAGTTTCAAAGAGCTACTATACACCATGTTGGATTTAGAGTTCCAAATTCATCTATCTATGTAGGAGAGAACAGAGTGAAACCTAAATATAAAAACTGCTACTGTAGATGAACGCTTCAAACATGAAGAACAAAATTTGGTGAGCGAAGTGGGATTTGTGTACCGATCATTACCACCAAGTATCATCAAGATTGGGTGAAAAAATATTTGCTGGTATTTCGGAAACTCGTTATTTCTTAAAAGCTTGGCAACCCCTCTCAATGAAAATGCTTTTCCACAGTCTGTGCCTAGGGCGACTTGAACAGGAAACAATCATAGAAACAAAACTGAGAACACCTTTACTTGGTTAAGTTTCAAAGAGCTATTACACACCATGTTGGATTTAGTGTTCCAAATTCATCTATCTATGTAGGAGAGAACAGAGTGAAACCTAAATATAAAAACTGCTACTGTAGAGGAACGCTTCAAACCAGAAGAACAAAATTTCGTGAGCCAAGTGGGATTTGTGTACTGATCATTACCACCAATTATCATCAACATTGGGTGAAAAAATATTTGCTGGTATTTCGGAAACTAGTTATTTCTTAGAAGCTTGGCAACCCCTCTCAATGAAAGTGCTTTTCCACAGTCTCTGCTTAGGGCTACATGAAGCGGAAACAAATCATAGAGACAAAACTGAAAACTCCTTTATTTTGTCAAGTTTCAAAGAGCTACTACAAACCATGTTGGATTTAGAGTTCCAAATTCATCTATCTATATAGGAGAGAACAGAGGGAACTTAAAAATATAAACTGCTACTGTAAACGAACGCTTCAACCTAGAAGAACAAAATTTGGTGAGTCAAGTGGGATTTGTGTACCAATCATTACCACCAAGTATCATCATGGTTGGGAGAAAAAATATTTTCTGTTATTTCGGAAACTCGTTATTTCTTAGAAGCTAGGCTACCCCTCTCAATGAAAGTGCTTTTCCACAGTCTGTGCCTAGGACTACTTGAAGAGGAAACAAACCATAGAGAAGAAATTGAGAACTCCTTTGTTTTGTCAACTTTCAAAGAGCTACTACAAACCATGTTCGATTTAGAGTTCCAAATTCATCTATCAATATAGGAGAGAACAGAGTGAAACCTAAATATAAAAACTGCTACTGTAAACGAACGCTTCAACCAAGAAGAAGAAAATTTGGTGAGCCAACTGGGATTTGTGTACGGATCATTACCACAACGTATGATCAACATTGGGTGACAAAAAATATGCTGGTATTTCTGAAACTCGTTATTTCTTAAAACCTTGGCAACCCCTAAAAATGAAAGTGCTTTTCCACAGTCTGTACGTACGGCTACTTGAAGAGGAGACAAACCATAGAGACAAAAGTGAGAACTCTTTTATTTCGTGAAGTTTCAAACAGCTACTGCAAACCACGTTGAATTTAGAGTTCCAAATTCATCTATCTATATGGGAGAGAACAGAGTGAAACCTAAATATAAAAACTGCTAGTGTAGACGAACGATTCAACCCAGAAGAACAAAATTCGGTGAGCCAAGTGGGATTTGTGTACTGATCATTACCACCAAGTATCATCAACATTGGGTGAAAAAATGTTTGCTGGTATTTCAGAAACTCGTTATTTCTTATAGGCTTGGATACCCTCTCAATGAAAGTGCTTTTCCACAGTCTGTGCCTAGGGCTACTTGAAGAGGAAACAAACCATAGAGACAAACTGAGAACTCCTTTATTTTGTCAAGTTTCAAAGAGCTACTACACACCATGTTGGATTTAGAGTTCCAAATTCATCTATCTATATTGGAGAGAACAGAGGGAAAATTAAAAATATAAACTGCTACTGAAAACGAACGCTTCATCCTAGAAGAACAAAATTTGGTGAGTCAAGTGGGGTTTGTGTGCCGATCATTACAACCAAGTATCATCAAGATTGGTTGAAAAAATATTTGCTGATATTTCGGAAACTCCTTATTTCTTAAAAGCTTGGCAACCCCTCTCAATGAAAGTGCTTTTCCACAGTCTGTGCCTAGGGCTACTTGAGGAGTAAACAAAGCATAGAGACAAACCTGAGAACTCCTTTATTTTGTCAAGTGTGAAAGAGCTACTACACAGCATGTTGGATTTAGAGTTCCAAATTCATCTATCTATATAGGAGAGAACAGAGAGAAACCTAAATATAAAAACAGCTACTGTAGACGAACGCTTCAACCTAGAAGAACACAATTTAGTAAGCCAAGTGGGATTTGTGTACTGATCATTACCACCAAGTATCATCAAGATTGCATGAAAAAATATTTGCTGGTATTTCGGAAACTCGTAATTTCTTGGAAGCTTGGCAACCCCTCTCAATGAAAGTGCTTTTCCACAGTCTGTGCCCAGGGCTACTTGAAGAGGAAACAAACCATAGAGACAAAACTGAGAACTCCTTTATTTTGTCAAGTTTCAAAGAGCTACTACAAACCATGTTGGATTTAGAGTTCCAAATTCATCTATCTATATAGGAGAGAACAGAGTGAAACCTAAAAATAAAAACTGCTACTGTAGACGAACGCTTCTAACAAGAAGAAGAAAATTTGGTGAGCCAACTGGGATTTGTGTACTGATCATTACCACAACGTATGATCAACATTGGGTGAAAAAATATTTGCTGGTATTTCAGAAACTCGTTATTTCTTAAAACCTTGGCAACCCCTCTCAATGAAAGTGATTTTCCACAGTCTGTTTCTAGGGCGACGTGAAGAGGAAACAAACCATAGAGACAAAACTGAGAACTCCTTTACTTTGGCAAGTTTCAAAGAGCTATTACACACCATGTTGGATTTAGAGTTCCAAATTCATCTATCTATGTAGGAGAGAACAGAGTTAAACCTAAATATAAAAACTGCTACTGTAGACGAACGCTTCAAAATTGAAGAACAAAATTTGGTGAGCCAAGTGGGATTTGTGTACCGATCATTACCACCAAGTATCATCAAGATTGGGTGAAAAAATATTTGCTGGTATTTCGGAAACTAGTTATTTCTTAAAAGCTTGGCAACCCCTCTCAAAGAAAATGCTTTTCCACAGTCTGTGCCTAGGGCGACTTGAACAGGAAACAAATCATAGAGACAAAACTGAGAACACCTTTACTTGGTCAAGTTTCAGATAGCGAATACACATCATGTTGGATTTAGTGTTCCAAATTCATCTATCTAAGTAGGAGAGAACGAGTGAAACCTAAATATAAAAACTGCTACTGTAGACGAACGCTTCAACCCAGAAGAACAAAATTTGGTGAGCCAAGTGGGATTTGTGTACTGATCATTCCCACCAAGTATCATCAACATTGGGTGAAAAAATATTTGCTGGTATTTCGGAAAATAGTTATTTCTTAGAAGCTTGGCAACCCCTCTCAATGAAAGTGCTTTTCCACTGTCTCTGCTTAGGGCTACATGAAGCGGAAACAAATCATAGAGACAAAACTGAAAACTCCTTTATTTTGTCAAGTTTCAAAGAGCTACTACAAACCATGTTGGATTTAGAGTTCCAAATTCATCTATCTATATAGGAGAGAACAGAGGGAACTTAAAAATATAAACTGCTATGGTAAAGGAACGCTTCAACCTAGAAGATGAAAATTTGGTGAGCCAAGTGGGATTTGTGTACTTGTCCATACCACCAAGTATCATCAAGATTGGGTGAAAAAATATTTGCTGGTATTTCAGAATCTCGTTTTTCTTAGAAGCTTGGCAACCCCTCTCAAAGAAAGTGCTTTTCCACAGTCTGTGCCAGGGCTACTTGAAGAGGAAACAAACCATAGAGACAAAACTGAGAATTCATTCATTTTGTCAATTTTCAAAGAGGTACTACAAACCATGTTGGATTTAGAGTTCCAAATTCATCTATCTATATAGGAGAGAACAGAGTGAAAAATAAATATAAAAAATGCTACTGTAAACGAACGCTTCATCCTAGAAGAACAAAATTTGGTGAGCCAAGTGGGATTTGTGGACTTGTCATTACCACCACATAAAATCAAGATTGGGTGAAAAAATATTTGCTGTTATTTCGGAAACTCGTAATTTCGTGGATGCTTTGCAACCCCTCTCAATGAAAGTGCTTTTCCACAGTCTCTGCTTAGGGCTACTTGAAGCGGAATCAAATCATAGAGACAAAACTGAGAACTCCTTTATTTTGTCAAGTTTCAAAGAGCTACTACAAACCATGTTGGATTTAGAGTTCCAAATTTATCTATCTATATAGGAGAGAACAGAGTGAAACCTAAAAATAAAAAGTGCTACTGAAAACGAATGCATCAACCTAGAAGAACAAAATTTGGTGAGTCAAGTGGGATTTGTGTACCGATCATTACCACCAAGTATCATCAAGATTGGGTGAAAAAATATTTGCTGGTATTTCGGAAACTCGTAATTTCTTGGAAGCGTGGCAACCCCTCTCAATGAAAGTGCTTTTCCACCTTTGTGCCTCGGGCTACTTGAAGAGGAAACAAACCAAAGAGACAAAACTGAGAACTACTTTAGTTTTCAAGTTTCAAAGAACCACTACAAACCATGTTGGATTTAGAGTTCCAAATTCATCTATCTATATACGAGATAACAGAGTGAAACGTAAACATAAAAACTGCTACTGTAGATGAACGCTTCAACCTAGAAGAACAAAATTTGGTGATCCAAGTGGGATTTGGGTACTGATCATTACCACCAAGTATCATCAACATTGGGTGAAAAAATATTTGCTGGTATTTCGGAAACTTGTAATTTCTTGGAAGCTTGGCAACCCCTCTCAATGAATGTGCTTTTCCACAGTCACTTCTTAGGGCTACTTGAAGCGGAAACAAATCACAGAGACAAAACTGAGAACTCCTTTATTTTGTCAAGTTTCAAAGAGATACTACAAACCATGTTGGATTTAGAGTTCCAAATTTATCTATCTATATCGGAGAGAACAGAGTGAAACCTAAATATAAAAATTGCTACTGTAGACGAACGCTTCAACGTAGGAGAACAAAATTTGGTGAGCCAAGTGGGATTTGTGTACTGATCATCACCACCAAGTATCATCAAGATTGGGTGAAAAAATATTTGCTGGTATTTCGGAAACTCGTTATTTCTTAGAAGCTTGGCTACACCTCTCAATGAAAGTGCTTTTCCACAGTCTGTTCCTAGGGGTACTTGAAGAGGAAACAAACCATAGAGACAAAATTGAGAACTCCTTTATTTTGTCAAGTTTCAAAGAGCTACTACAAACCATGTTGGATTTAGAGTTCCAAATTCATCTATCTATATAGGAGAGAACAGAGTGAAACCTAAATATTGAACCTTCTACTGTAGACGCACGCTTCACCCTAGAAGAACAAAATTTGGTGAGCCAAGTGGGATTTGTGTACCTATCATTACCACCATGTATCATCAAGATTGGGAGAAAAAATATTTGCTGGTATTTCCGAAACTCCTTATTTCTTAGAAGCTTGGCAAACCCTCTCAATGAAAGTGCTTTTCCACAGTCTGTGCCTAGGACTACTAAAAGAGGAAACAAAACATAGGGACAAAACTGAGAACTACTTAATTTTGTCAAGTTTCCAAGAGCTACTACAAACCATGTTGGATTTAGAGTTCCAAATTCATCTATCTATATAGGAGAGAACAGAGTGAAACCTAAATATAAAAATTGCTACTGTAGACGAACGCTTCAAAATAGAATAACAAAATTTGGTGAGCCAAGTGGGATTTGTGTACTGATCATCACCACCAAGTATCATCAAGATTGGGTGAAAAAATATTTGCTGGTATTTCGGAAACTCGTTATTTCTTAGAAGTTTGGCAACCCCACTCAATGAAAGTGCTTTTCCACAGTCTGTTCCTAGGGGTAATTGAAGAGGAAACAAACCATAGAGACAAAATTGAGAACTCCTTTATTTTGTCAAGTTTCAAAGAGCTACTACAAACCATGTTGGATTTAGAGTTCCAAATTCATCTATCTATATAGGAGAGAACAGAGTAAAACCTAAAAATAAAAACTGCTACTGTAAACGAACGCTTAAACCTAGAAGAACAAAATTTAGTGAGCCAAGTGGGATTCTTGGACTTGTCATTACCACCACATATCATCAAGTTTGGGTGAAAAAATATTTGCTGGTATTTCGGAAACTCATAATTTCTTGGAAGCTTGGCAACCCCTCTCAATGAAAGTGCTTTTCCACAGTCTGTTCCTAGGAGTACTTGAAGAGGAAACAAACCATAGAGACAAAATTGAGAACTCCTTTATTTTTTCAATTTTCAAAGAGCTACTACAAACCATGTTGGATTTAGAGTTCCAAATTCATCTATCTATATAGGAGAGAACAGAGTGAAACTTAAAAATATAAACTGCTACTGTAAACGAACGCTTCATCCTAGAAGAACAAAATTTGGTGAGCCAAGTGGGATTTGTGGACTTGTCATTACCACCACATATCATCAAGATTGGGTGAAAAAATATTTGCTGGTATTTCAGAAACTCGTAAATTCTTGGAAGCTTGGCAACCCCTCTCAATGAAAGTGCTTTTTTACAGACTCTGCTTAGGGCTACTTGAAGCGGAAACAAATCATAGAGACAAAACTGAGAACTCCTTTATTTTGTCAAGTTTCAAAGAGCTACAACAAACCATGTTGGATTTAGAGTTCCAAATTCATCTATCTATATAGGAGAGAACAAAGTGAAACCTAAATATAAAAATTGCTACTGTAGACGAACGCTTCAACCTAGAAGAACAAAATTTGGTGAGCCAAGTGCGATTTGTGTACTGATCATCACCACCAAGTATCATCAAGATTGGGTGAAAAAATATTTGCTGGTATTTCGGAAACTCGTTATTTCTTAGAAGTTTGGCAACCCCACTCAATGAAAGTGCTTTTCCACAGTCTGTTCCTAGGGGTAATTGAAGAGGAAACAAACCATAGGTACAAAATTGAGAACTCCTTTATTTTGTCAAGTTTCAAAGAGCTACTACAAACCATGTTGGATTTAGAGTTCCAAATTCATCTATCTATATAGGAGAGAACAGAGTGAAACCTAAAAATAAAAACTGCTACTGTAAACGAACGCTTCAACCTAGAAGAACAAAATTTAGTGAGCCAAGTGGGATTCTTGGACTTGTCATTACCACCACATATCATCACGTTTGGGTGAAAAAATATTTGCTGGTTTTTCAGAAACTCGTAATTTCTTGGAAGCTTGGCAACCCCTCTCAATGAAAGTGCTTTTTTTCCGTCTCTGCTTAGGGCTACTTGTAGCGGAAACAAATCATAGAAACAAAACTGAGAACTCCTTTATTTTGTCAAGTTTCAAAGAGCTACTACAAACCATATTTGATTTAGAGTTCCAAATTCATCTATCTATATAAGAGAGAACAGAGTGAAACCTAAATATAAAAACTGCTACTGTAGACGAACGCTTCATCCTAGAAAAACAAAATTTAATGAGCCAAGTGGTATTGGGTACCGATCATTACCACCAAGTATCATCAAGATTGGGTGAAAAAATATTTGCTGGTATTTTGGAAACTCGTAATTTCTTGGAAGCTTGGCAACCCCTCTCAATGAAAGTGCTTTTCCACCGTTTGTGCCAGGGGTTACATGAAGAGGAAACAAACCATAGAGACAAAACTGAGAAAACCTTTATTTTGTAAAGTTTCAAAGAGCTACTACAAACCATATTTGATTTAGAGTTCCAAATTCATCTATCTATATAAGAGAGAACAGAGTGAAACCTAAATATAAAAACTGCTACTATAGACGAACGCTTCAACCTAGAAGAACAAAATTTGGTGAGCCTAATGGGATTTGTGTACTGATCATTACCACCAAGTATCGTCAAGATTGGGTGAAAAAATATTTGCTGGTACTTGAAAATCTTTATTTCTTAGAAGCTTGGAAACCCCACTCAATGAAAGTTCTTTTCCACAGTCTGTTCCTAGGGGTACTTGAAGAGGAAACAAACCATAGAGACAAAACTGAGAACTCCTTTATTTTGGCAAGTTTCAAAGAGCTACTACAAACCATATTTGATTTAGAGTTCCAAATTCATCTGTCTATATAGGAGAGATCAGAGTGAAACCTAAATATAAAAACTGCTACTGTAGACGAACGCTTCAACCTAGAAGAACAAAATTTGGTGAGCCAAGTGGGACTTGTGTACCGATCTTCACCACCAAGTATCATCAATATTGGGTGAAAAAATATTTGCTGGTAATTCGGAAACTCGTTATTCCTTAGAAGCTTGGCAACCCACCTCAATGAAAGTGCTTTTCCACAATCTCTGCTTAGGGGTACTTGAAGAGGAAACAAACCATAGAGACAAAACTGAGAACTCCTTTATTTTTTCAAGTTTCAAAGAGCTACTACAAACCATGTTGGATTTAGAGTTCCAAATTCAACTATCTATATAGGAGAGAAAAGAGTGAAACCTAAATATAAAAACTGCTACTGTAAATGAACGCTTCAACCTAGAAGAACAAAATTTGGTGAGCCAAGTGGGATTCGTGGACTTGTCATTACCACCACATAAAATCAAGATTGGGTGAAAAAACATTTGCTGTTATTTCGGAAAATCGTAATTTCTTGGAAGCTTGGCAACCCCTCTCAATGAAAGTGCTTTTCCAGAGTCTCTGCTTAGGGCTACTTGAAGCGGAATCAAATCATAGAGACAAAACTGAGAACTCCTTTATTTTGTCAAGTTTCAAAGAGCTACTACAAACCATGTTGGATTTAGAGTTCCAAATTCATCTATCTATATAGGAGAGAACAGAGTGAAACCTAAATATAAAAATTGCTACTGTAGACGAACGCTTCAACCTAGAAAAACAAAATTTGGTGAGCCAAGTGGGATTTGTGTACTGATCATCACCACCAAGTATCATCAAGATTGGGTGAAAAAATATTTGCTGGTATTTCGGAAACTCATTATTTCTTAGAAGCTTGGCAACACCTCTCAATGAAAGTGCTTTTCCACAGTCTGTTCCTAGGGGTACTTGAAGAGGAAACAAACCATAGAGAAAAAATTGAGAACTCCTTTATTTTGTCAAGTTTCAAAGAGCTACTACAAATCATGTTCGATTTAGAGTTCCAAATTCATCTGTCTATATAGGAGAGAACAGAGTGAAACCTAAAAATAAAAACTGCTACTGTAAACGAACGCTTCAACCTAGAAGAACAAAATTTAGTGAGCCATGTGGGATTCGTGGACTTGTCATTACCACCACATATCATCAAGATTGGGTGAAAAAATATTTGCTGGTATTTCGGAAACTCATAATTTCTTGGAAGCTTGGCAACCCTTCTCAATGAAAGTGCTTTTCCAGAGTCTCTGCTTAAGGCTACCTGAAGCGGAATCAAATCATAGAGACAAAACTGAAAACTCCTTTATTTTGTGAGTTTCAAAGAG
>NW_027512100.1:0-17594 GCF_048772815.1 Callospermophilus lateralis | reverse complement strand
ACGGGTTTCCGAAATACCAGCAAATATTTTTTCACCCCAATCTTGTTGATACTTGATGGTAATGACAAGTACACAAATCCCACTTGGCTCACCAAATTTTGCTCTTCTACTTTGAAGCGTTCGTTTACAAGAGCAGTTTTCATTTTTAGGTTTCCCTCTGTTCTCTCCCATATAGATAGATGAATTTGGAACCCTAAATCCAACATGGTTTGTAGTAGCTCTTTGAAAATTGACAAAATAAAGGAGTTCTCAGTTTTGTCTCTATGATTTGTTTCCTCTTCAAGTAGCCCTAAGCAGAGACTGTGGAAAACCACTTTCATTGAAAGGGGTTGCCAAGCTTCCAAGAAATTACGAGTTTCTGAAATACCAGCAAATATTTTTTCACCCAATCTTGATGATACTTGGTACTAACGACAAGTACACAAATCCCAATTGGCTCACCAAATTTTGTTCTTCTAGGTTGAAGCGTTCGTTTAGAGTAGCAGTTTATATTTTTAGGTTTCCCTCTGTTCTCTCCTATATAGATAGATGAATTTGGAACTATAAATCCAACATGGTTTGTAGTAGCTCTTTGAAACTTGACAAAATAGAAAAGTTCTCAGTTTTGTCTCTATTGTTTGTTTCCTCTTCAAATAGCCCTAGGCACAGACTGGGGAAAAGCACATTCATTGAGAGGGGTTGCCAAGCTTCGAAGAAATAACGAGTTTTTGAAATACCAGCAAATATTTTTTCACCCAATCTTGATGATACGTGGTGGTAATGATCAGCACACAAATCCCACTTGGCTCACCAAATTGTGTTCTTCTAGGTTGAAGCGTTCGTTTACAGTAGCATTTTTTATTTTTAGGTTTCACTCTGAACTTGTTTATATAGATATATGAATTTGGAACTCTAACTCCATCATGGATTGTAGTAGCTCTTTGAAACTTGACAAAATGAAGAAGTTCTCAGTTTTGTCTCTATGTTTTGAATCGTCTTCAAGTAGCCCTAGTCATAGACTGTTGGAAAAGCACTTTAATTGAGAGGGGTTGCCAGGCTTCTAAGAATAACGAGTTTTCGAAATACCAGCAAATATTTTTTCACCCAATCTTGATGATACTTGGTGGTAATTACAAGTACACAAATCCCACTTGGCTCACCAAATTTTGCTCTTCTAGGATGAAGCGTTCATTTACAAGAGCAGTTTTTATTTTTAGGTTTCCCTCTGTTCTTTCCTATATAGACAGAAGAATTTGGAACTCTAAACACAACATGGTTTGTAGTAGCTCTTTGAAACTTGACAAAATAAAAATGTTCTCACTTTTGTCTCTATGGTTTGTTTCCTCTTCAAATAGCCCTAAGCACAGACTGGGCACAAGCACATTCATTGAGAGGGGTTGCCAAGCTTCTAACAAACAACGAGTTTCTGAAATACCGGCAAATATTTTTTTCACGCAATCTTGATGATACGTGGTGGTAATGATCTGTACACAAATCCCACTTGGCTCACCAAATTGTGTTCTTCTAAGTTGAAGCGTTCTTTTACAGTAGCAGTTTTTATTTTTAGGTTTCACTCTGTTCTCTCCTATATAGATAATGAATTTGGAACTCTAATACCAACATGGTTTGTAGTAGCTCTTTAAACTTGACAAAATAAAAGAGTTCTCAGTTTTGTCTCTATGGTTTGTTTCCTCTTCAAGTAGCCCTAGGCACAATCTGTGGAAAAGCACTTTCATTGAAAGGGTTTGCCAACTTCTTAGAAATAACGAGTTTCCGAACTAACAGCAAATACTTTTTCAACCAGTCTTGATGATACTTGGTGGTAATCATCGGTACACAAATCCCACTTGACTCACCAAATTTTGTTTTTCTATTTTGAAGCGTTAGTTTACAGTAGCAGTTTATATTTTTAGGTATCCCTCTGTTCTCTCCTATATAGATAGATGAATTTGGAACTCTAAATCCAACATGGTTTGTAGTAGCTATTTGAAACTTGACAAACTAAAGGAGTTCTCACTTTTGTCTCTATGATTTGTTTCCTCCTCAAGTATCCCTAAGCAGAGACTGTGGAAAAGCACTTTCATTGAAAGTGGTTGCCAAGCTTCCAAGAAATTAGGAGTTTCCGAAATACCAGCAAACAGTTTTTCACCCAATCTTGATGATACTTGGTGTTAATGACAAGTACACAAATCCCACTTGGATCACCAAATTGTGTTCTTCTAGGTTGAAGTGTTCGTTTACAGTAGCAGTTTTTATTTTTAGGTTTCCCTTTGTTCTCTCCTATATAGATAGATGAATTTGGAACGCTAAATCCAACAAGGTTTGTAGTAGCTCTTTGAAACTTGACAAAAAAAAGTAGTGCTCAGTTTTGTCTCTATGATTTGTTTCCTCTTCAAGTAGCTCAGGCAGCGACTGTGGAAAAGCATTTCCATTGAAAGTGGTTGCCAAGCTGCAAGAAATTACGAGTTTCCGAAATACCAGCATATATTTTTTCACCCAATCTTGATGATACTTGGTAGTAATGACAAGTACACAAATCCCAATTGGCTCACCAAATTTTGTTCTTCTAGGTTGAAGCGTTCGTTTACAGTAGCAATTTATATATTTAGGTTACCCTCTGTTCTCTCCGATATAGATAGATGAATTTGGAACTCGAAATCCAACATGGTTTGTAGTAGCTCTTTGAAACTTGACAAAATAGAAAAGTTCTCAGTTTTGTCTCTATTGTTTGTTTCCTCTTCAAATAGCCTAGGCACAGACTGGGGAAAAGCACATTCATTGCGAGGGGTTGCCAAGCTTCTAAGAAATAACGAGTTTCCGAAATACCAGCAAATATTTTTTCACCATCTTGATGATACGTGGTGGTAATGATCACTACACAAATCCCACTTGGCTCACCAAATTGTGTTCTTCTAGGTTGAAGCGTTCGTTTACAGTAGCAGTTTTTTTTTTTAGGTTTCACTCTGAACTTTTTTATATAGATATATGAATTTGGAACTCTAAATCCAACATGGATTGTGGTAGCTCTTTGAAACTTGACAAAATGAAGAAGTTCTCTGTTTTGTCTCTATGTTTTGTTTCCTCTTCAAGTAGCCCTATTCATAGACTGTGGAAAAGCACTTTCATTGAGAGGGGTTGCCAGGCTTCTAAGAAATAACAAGTTTCCGAAATACCAGCAAATATTTTTTCACCCAATCTTGATGATACTTGGTGGTAATGACAAGTACACAATTCCCACTTGGCTCACCAAATTTTGTTCTTCTAGGTTGAAGCGTTCGTTTACAGTAGCAGTTTATATTTTAGGTTTCCCTCTGTTCTCTCCTATATAGATAGATGAATTTGGAACTCTAAATCCAACATGGTTTGTAGTAGCTCTTTGAACCTTGACAAAATAAAGGAGTTCTCAGTTTTGTCTCTATGATTTGTTTCCTCTTCAAGTAGCCCTAAGCAGAGAATATGGAAAACCACTTTCATTGAAAGGGGTTGCCAAGCTTCCAAGAAATTAGGAGTTTCCGAAATACCAGCAAATATTTTTTCACCCAATCTTGATGATACTTGGTGGTAATGACAAGTACACAATTCCCAATTGGGTCACCAAATTTTGTTCTTCTAGGTTGAAGCGTTCTTTTACAGTAGAAGTTTATATTTTTAGGTTCCCTCTGTTCTCTCCTATATAGATAGATGAATTTGGAACTCTAAATCCAACATGGATTGTAGTAGCTCTTTGAAACTTGACAAAATAGAAAAGTTCTCTGTTTTTTCTCTATTGTTTGTTTCCTCTTCAAATAGCCCAAGGCACAGACTGGGGAAAAGCACATTCATTGAGAGGGGTTGCCAAGCTTCTAAGAAATAACGAGTTTCCGAAATACCAGCAAATATTTTTTCACCCAGTCTTGATGATACTTGGTGGTAATGATCGGTACACAATTCCCACTTGACTCACCAAATTGTGTTCTTCTAGGTTGAAGCGTTAGTTTACAGTAGCAGTTTATATTTTTAGATTTCCCTCTGTTCTCTCCTATATAGATAGATCAATTTGGAACTCTAAATCCAACATAGTTTCTAGTAGCTCTTTGTAACTTGACAAAATAAAGGAGTTCTCAGTTTTGTCTGTATGATTTGTTTCAACTTCAAGTAGCCCTAAGCAGAGAATGTGGAAAACCACTTTCATTGAAAGTGGTTGCCAAGCTTCCAAGAAATTACGAGTTTCCGAAATACCAGCAAATATTTTTTCAGCCAATCTTGATGATACTTGGTGGTAATGACAAGTACACAAATCCCAATTGGCTCACCAAATTTTGTTCTTCTAGGTTGAAGCGTTCTTTTACAGTAGCAGTTTATATTTTTAGGTTTCCCTCTGTTCTCTCCTATATAGATAGATGAATTTGGAACTCTAAATCCAACATGGTTTGTAGTAGCTCTTTGAAACTTGACAAAATAGTAAAGTTCTCAGTTTTGTCTCAATTGTTTGTTTCCTCTTCAAATAGCCCTAGGCACAGACTCGGGAAAAGCACATTCATTGAGAGGGGTTGCCAGCTTCTAAGAAATAACGAGTTTCCGAAATACCAGCAAATATTTTTTCACCTAATCTTGATGATACCTGGTGGTAATGATCAGTACACAAATCCCACTTGGCTCACAAATTGTGTTCTTCTGGGTGGAAACGTTCGTTTACAGTAGCAGTTTTTATTTTTAGGTTTCACTCTGTTTTTTTTTTATATTGATATATAAATTTGGAACTGTAAATCCAACATGGATTGTAGTAGCTCTTTGAAACTTGACAAAATGAAGAAGTTCTCAGATTTGTCTCTATTTTTTGTTTCCTCTTCAAGTAGCCCTAGTCATAGACTGTGGAAAAGCACTTTCATTGAGAGGGCTTGCCAGGCTTCTAAGAAATAACGAGTTTCTGAAATACCAGCAAATATTTTTTCACCCAATCTTGATGATACTTGGTGGTAATGATCGGTACGCAAATCGCACTTGACTCACCAAATTTTTGTTCTTCTAGGTTGAAGCGTTCGTTAACAGTAGCAGTTTATATTTTTAGGTTTCCCTCTGTTCTCTCCTATATAGATAGATGAATTTGGAACTCTAAATCCAACATGGTTTGTAGTAGCCTCTTTGAAACTTGACAAACTAAAGGAGTTCTCAGTTTTGTCGTTATGGATTGTTTCCTCTTCAAGTAGATCTAGGCACAGACTGTGGAAAACCACTTTCATTAAGAGGGGTTGACAAGCTTCTAAAAAATAAAGAGTTTTAGAAATACCAGCAAATATTTTTTCACCCAACCTTGATGATACGTGGTGGTAATGATCAGTACACAAATCCCACTTGGCTCACCAAATTGTGTTCTTCTAGGTTGAAGCGTTCGTTTACAGTAGCAGTTTTTATTTTTAGGTTTCAGTCTGTTCTTTTTTATATAGATAGATGAATTTGGAACTCTAAATCCAACATGGTTTGTAGTAGCTCTTTGAAACTTGACAAAATGAAGAAGTTCTCAGTTTTGTCTCTATGTTTTGTTTCCTCTTCAAGTAGCCCTAGTCATAGTCTGTGGAAAAGCACGTAGATTGACAGGGGTTGCCAGGCTTCTAAGAAATAACGAGTTATCGAAATACCAGCAAATATTTTTTCACCCAATCTTGATGATACTTGGTGTTAATGACAAGGACACAAATCCCAATTGGCTCACCAAATTTTGTTCTTCTAGGTTTAAGCGATCGTTTACAGTAGCAGTATATATTTTTAGGTTTCCCTCTGTTCTCTCCTATATAGATAGATGAATTTGGAACTCTAAATCCAACATGGTTTGTAGTAGCTCTTTGAAACTTGACAAAATGAAGAAGTTCTCAGTTTTGTCTCTATGTTTTGTTTCCTCTTCAAGTAGCCCTAGTCATAGTCTGTGGAAAAGCACGTAGATTGACAGGGGTTGCCAGGCTTCTAAGAAATAACGAGTTATCGAAATACCAGCAAATATTTTTTCACCCAATCTTGATGATACTTGGTGTTAATGACAAGGACACAAATCCCAATTGGCTCACCAAATTTTGTTCTTCTAGGTTTAAGCGATCGTTTACAGTAGCAGTATATATTTTTAGGTTTCCCTCTGTTCTCTCCTATATAGGTAGATGAATTTGGAACTCTAAATCCAACATGGTTTGTAGTAGCTCTTTGAAACTTGACAAAATAGAAAACTTCTTAGTTTTGTCTCTATGATTTGTTTCCTCCTCAAGTAGCCCTAAGCAGAGACTGTGGAAAAGCACTTTCATTGAAAGGGTTTGTCAAACTCCCAAGAAATTATGGGTTTCCGAAATACCAGCAAATATTTTTTCACCCAATCTTGATGATACTTGGTGGTAATGACATGTACACAAATCCCACTTGGCTCACCAAATTTTGTTTTTCTAGGTTGAAGCAATCGTTTACAGTAGCAGTTTTTATTTTTAGGTTTCACTCTGTTCTTTTTTATATAGATAGATGAATTTGGAACTCTAAATCCAACATGGATTGTAGTAGCTCTTTGAAACTTGACAAAATGAAGAAGTTCTCAGTTTTGTCTCTATGGTTTGTTTCCTCTTCAAGTAGCCCTATGCACAGACTGTGGAAATGCACTTTCATTGAAAGGGGTTGCCAAGCTTCTACGAAATAATGAGTTTACGAAATACCAGCATATATTTTTTCACCCAATCTTGATGATACTTGGTGGTAATGATAAGTCCACAAATCGCACTTGGCTCAACAAATTTTGTTCTTCTAGGTTTAAGCGTTCATCTACAGTAGCAGTTTTTATATTTAGGTTTCACTCTGTTCTTTCTTATATAGATAGATGAATTTACAACCCTAAATCCAACATGGTTTGTAGTAGCTCTTTGAAACTTGACAATATACAGGAGTTCTCAGTATCGTGTCTATGGTTTGTTTCCTCCTCAAGTAGCCCTAGGCACAGACAGTGGAAATGCACTTTCATTTTGAGAGGTTGAAAGCTTCTATGAAATAACGAGTTTCAGAAATACTAGCAAATATTTTTTCACCCGATCTTGATGATACCTGGTGGTAATGATCGGTACACAAATCCCCCTTTGCTCACCCAATTTTGCTCTTCTAGGTTGAAGTGTTCGTTTACAGTAGCAGTTTTTATTTTTAGGTTTCACTCTGTTCTCTCCTATATAGATAGATGAATTTGGAACTCTAAATCCAACGTGGTTTGTAGTAGCTCTTTGAGACTTGACAAAATAAAGAAGATCTCAGTTTTGTCTCTATTGTTTGTTTCCTCTTCAAGTAGACCTAGGCACAGATTTTGGAAAAGCATTTTTAATGAGAGCGGTTGCCAAGCTTCTAAGAAATAAGGAGTTTTCGAAATACCCGCAAATACTTTTTCACCCAATCTTGATGATACGTGGTGGTAATGACAAGTACACAAATCCCACTTGGCTCACCAAATTTTGTTCTTCTAGGTTGAAGCGTTCGTCTACAATAGCAGTTTTTATATTTAGGTTTCACTCTCTTCTCTCCTATATAGATAGATGAATTTGGAACAGTAAATCCAACATGGTTTGTAGTAGCTCTTTGAAAATTGATAAAATAAAGGAGTTCTCAGTTTTGTCTCTATGGTTTGTTTCCTCTTCAAGTAGCCCTATAAACAGACTTGGAAAAGCACTTTAATTGAGAGCGGTTGCCAAGCTTCAATGAAATAACGAGTTTTCGAAATAGCAGCAAATATTTTTTCACCCAATGTTGATGATACTTGGTGGTAATGATAAGTCCACAAATCGCACTTGGCTCAACAAATTTTGTTCTTCTGGGTTTAAGCGTTCGTCTACAGTAGCAGTTTTTATATTTATGTTTCACTCTGTTCTCTCTTATATAGATAGATGAATTTGGAACTCTAAATTCAACATGGTTTGTAGTAGCTCTTTGAAACGTGACAAAATACAGGAGTTCTCAGTATTGTCCCTATACTTTGTTTCCACTTCAAGTCGCCCTAGGCACAGACTGTGGAAATGCACTTTCATTGAAAGGGGTTGCCAAGCTTCCAAGAAATAACGAGTTTCTGAAATACCAGCAAATATTTTTCACCCAATATTGATGATACTTGGTGGTAATGATCAGTACACAAATCCCACTTGGCCACCAAATTTTCTTTTTCTAGCTTAAAGAGTTCGTCTACAGTAGCAGTTTTTATATTTAGGTTTCACTCTGTTCTCTCTTATATAGATAGATAAATTTAGAAGTCTAAATCCAACATGGTTTGTAGTACCTGTTTGAAACTTGAGAAAATAAAGGAGTTCTCAGTTTTGTCTCTAAGGTTTGTTTCCTCTTCAAGTAGCCATATGCACAGACTGTGGAAAATTACTTTCATTGCGAGGGGTTGTCAAGCTTCTATGAAATAACGAGTTTCCGAAACACAAGCAAATATTTTTTCACCCAATCTTGATGATACTTGGTGGTAATGACAAGTACACAAATCCCACTTGGCTCACCAAATTTTGATCTTCTAGGTTGAAGCGTTCGTTTACAAGAGCAGTTTTTATTTTTAGGTTTCCCTCTGTTCTCTCCTATATAGATAGATGAATTTGGAAATCTAAATCCAACATGGTTTGTAGTAGCTCTTTGAAACTTGACAAAATAAAAATGTTCTCCGTTTTTTCTCTATGGTTTGTTTCCTCTTCAAATAGCCCTAGGCACAGACTGGGAAAAGTACATTCATTGAGAGGGGTTGCGATACTTCTAAGAAATAACGAGTTTCTGAAATACCAGCTAATATTTTTCACCCAATCCTGATGATACGTGGTCGTAATGATCAGTACACAAATACCACTTGGGTCACCAAATGGTGTTCTTCTAGGTTGAAGTGTTCCTTTACAGTAGCAGTTTATTTTTTTTATTTTTAGGTTTCACTCTGTTCTCTTTATATAGATAGATGAATTTGGAACTCTAAATCCAACATGGTTTGTAGTAGCTCTTTGAAACTTGACAAAATGAAGGAGTTCTCAGTTTTGTCCTATGTTTTGTTTCCTCTTCAAGTAGCCCTACGCACAGACTGTGCAAAAGCACTTTCATTGAGAGGGGTTGCCAGGCTTCTAAGAAATAACGAGTTTCCGAAATACCAGCAAATATTTTTTCACCCAAACTTGATGATACTTGTTGTTAATGAAAAGTACACAAATCCCACTTGGCTCACCAAATTATGTTCTTCTAGGTTGAAGCGTTCGTTTACAGTAGCAGTTTATATTTTTAGGTTTCCCTCTGTTCTCTCTTATATAGATAGATGAATTTGGAACTCTAAATCCAACCTGGTTTGTAGTAGCTCTTTGAAACTTGATATAATAAAGGAGATCTCAGTTTTGTCTCTTTGTTTCTTTCCTCTTCACGTAGCCCTAGGCACAGACGGTGGAAAAGCACTTTCATTGATAGGGGTTGCCAAGCTTCTAAGAAATAACGAGTTTTCGAAATACCAGCAAATATTTTTTCACCCAATCTTGATGATACTTGGTGGTAATGATCAGCACACAAATCCCACTTGGTTCACCAATTTTTGCTCTTCTAGGTTTAAGCGTTCGTCTACAGTAGCACTTTTTATATTTAGGTTTCCCTCTCTTCTCTCATATATAGATAGATGAATTTGGAACTCTAAATCCAACATGGTTTGTAGTAGCTCTATGAAACTTGACAAAATAAAGCAGTTCTCAGTTATGTCTCTATGGTTTGTTTCCTCTTCAAGTAGCCATAAGCAGTGACTGTGGAAAAGCACTTTCATTGAAAGGGCTTGCCAGGCTTCCAAGAAATTACGAGTTTCCGAAATACCAGCAAATATTTTTTCACCCAATCTTGATGATACTTGGTGGTAATGATCAGTACACAAATCCCACATGGCTCACATAATTTTGTTCTTCTAGGTGAAGCGTTCGTCTACAGAGGCAGTTTTTATATTTAGGTTTCCCTCTGTTGTCTCCTATATAGATAGATAAATTTGGAACTCTAAATCCAACATGAATTGTATTAGCTCTTTGAAACTTGACAAAATAAAGGAGTTCTCAGTTTTGTCACCATGGTTTGTTTCCTCTTCATGTAGTACTAGGCACAGACTGTGGAAAAGCACTTTCATTGAGAGGGGTTGCCAAGCTTCTATAATAACAAGTTTCCGAAATACCAGCAAATATTTTTGCACCCAATCTTGATGATAAATGGTGGTAATGATCAGTACACAAATCCCACTTGGTTCACCAAATTTTGGTCTTCTAGGTTGAAGCGTTCACCTACAGTAGCAGTTTTTATATTTAGGTTTTTCTCTGTTCTATGCTATATAGATAGATGAATTTGGAACTCTAAATCCAACATGTTTTGTAGTAGCTATTTGAAACTTGACAAAATAATGAAGTTGTCAGTTTTGTCTCTATGGTTTGTTTCCTCTTCAAGTAGCCCTAGGCACATACTGTAAAAAAGAACTTTCATTGAGAAGGGTTGCCAAGCTTCTAAGAAATAACGAGTTTCCGAAATAGCAGCAAATATTTTTTCACCCATCTTGATGATACCTGGTGGTAAAGATCAGTACAAAAATGACACTTGGCTCACCAAATTTATTTCTTTAGGTTGAAGCGTTGTTCTACAGTAGCAGTTTTTTTATTTAGGATTCCCTCTGTTCTCTCCTTTTTAGATAGATGTAATGGAACTCTAAATACAACATGGTTTGCAGTAGCTCTTTGAAACGTGACAAAATAAAGGAGTTCTCAGTTTTGTCTCTATGGTTTGTTTCCTCTTCAAGTAGCCCTAGGCACGGACTGTGGAAAAGCACTTTCATTGAGAGGGATTGCCAAGCTTCTAAGAAATAAAGACTTTCCGAAATACCAGCAAATATTTCTTCACCCAAACTTTATGATACTTGTTGGTAATGATCAGTACACAAATCCCACTTAGCTCACCAAATTTTGTTCTTCTTGGATGAAGCGTTCGTCTACAGTACCAGTTTTTATATTTAGGTTTCCCTCTGTTCTCTCCTATATAGATAGATGAATGTATTACTCTAAATCCAACATGGTTTGTATTAGTTCATTGAAAATTGACAAAAAAAAGTAGTTCTCAGTTTTGTCTCTATGGTTTGTTTCCTCTTCTAGTAGCCCTAAGCAGAGACTGTGGGAAAGCACTTTCGTTGAAAGGGTTTGCCAAGCTTCCAAGAAATTAAGAGTTTCTGAAATACCAGCAAATATTTTTTCACACAATCTGGATGATACGTGGTGGAAAAGACAAGTACACAAGTCCCACTTGGCTCACCAAATTTTGTTCTTCTAGTTTGAAGTGTTCGTTTACACCAGCAGTTTATATTTTTAGGTTTCCCTCTGTTCTCTCCGATATAGATAGATGAATTTGGAACTCTAAATCCAACATGGTTTGTGGTAGGTCTATGAAACTTGACAAAAAAAGTAGTTCTCAGTTTTGTCTCTACCATTTGTATCCTCTTCAAGTAGACCTAAGCAGAGACTGTGGAAAAGCACTTTCATTGAGAAGGGTTGCAAAGCTTCTAAGAAATAACGAGTTTCCGAAATACCAGCAAATATTTTTTCACCCAATCTTGATGATACGTGGTGGTAATTATTAGTACACAAATCACACTTGGCTCACCAAATTGTGTTCTTCTAGGAAGAAGCGTTCGTCTACAGTAGCAGTATTTATATTTAGGATTTTCTCTGTTCTCTCATATAGATAGATGAATTTAGAACTCTAAATCCAACATGGTTTGTAGTAGCTCTTTGAATCTTGACAAAATAAAGGAGTTCTCAGTTTTGTCACTATGGTTTGTTTCCTCTTCAAGTAGCCCTAGGCACAGACTGTGGAAAAGCACTTTCATTGAGAGGGGTTGCCAAGCTTCTAAGAAATAACAATTTGCCGAAATACCAACAAATACTTTTCACCCAATCTTGATGATACTTGTTGGTAATGATCAGTACACAAATCCCACTAGGCTCACCAAATTTTGTTCTTCTATGTTGAAGCGTTCGTCTGCAGTAGCAGTTTTTATACTTAGGTTTCCCTCTGTTCTCTCCTATATAGATAGATGAATTTGGAACTCTAAATCCAACATGGTTTGTAGTAGCTCTTTTAAACTTGACAAAATAAAGGAGTTCTCAGTTTTGTCTCTATGGTTTGTTACCTCTTCAAGAAGCTTTAGGCACAGACTGTGGAAAAGCACTTTCATTGAGAGGGGTTGCCAAGCTTCTAAAAAATAATGAGTTTCCGAAATATCAGCAACTATTTTTTCACCCAAACTTGGTGATACTTGGCGGTAATGATCAGTACAAAAATCCCACTTGGCTCACCAAATTTTGTTCTTCTATGTTGAAGCGTTCGTCTACAGTAGCAGTTTTTATATTTAGGTTTTCCTCTGTTCTCTCCTATATAGATAGATGAATTTGGAACTGTAAGTCCCACATGGTTTGTAGTAGCTTTTTGAAACTTCACAAAATAAAGAGTTCTCAGTTTTGTCTCTATGGTTTGTTTCCTCTTCAAGTAGCCCTAGGCACAGACTGTGGAAAAGCACTTTGATTGAGAGGGGTTGGCAAGCTTCTAAGAAATAACGAGTTTCCGAAATACCAGCAAATATTTTTTAACGAATCTTAAAGAAACGTGGTGGTAATGATCAGTACAAAAATCCCACTTGGCTCACCAAATTATGTTCTTCTAGGATGAAGCTTTCGTCTACACTAGCAGTTTTTATATTTAGGTTTTCCTCTGTTCTCTCCTATATACATAGATGAATTTGGAACTCTAAATCCAACATGTTTTGTAGTAGCTCTTTGAAACTTGACAAAATAAAGGAGTTCTCAGTTTTATCTCTATGGTTTTTTCCTCTTCTAGTAGCACTAGGCACAGACTGTGGAGAAGAACTTTCATTGAAAAGGGTTGCCAAGCTTCCAAGAAATAACGAGTTTCCGAAATACCAGCAAAAATTTTTTCACCCAATCTTGATGATACGTGGTGGTAAAGACAAGTACACAAATCCCACTTTCTCACCAAATATTGTTCTTCTAGTTTGAAGTGTTCGTTTACACTAGCAGTTTATATTTTTAGGTTTCCCTCTGTTCTCTCCTATATAGATAAATGAATTTGGAACTCTAAATGCAACATGGTTTGTAGTAGCTCTTTGAAACTTGACAAAAAATAATAGTTCTCAGTTTTGTCTCTACCATTTGTTTCCTCTTCAAGTAGCCCTAAGCAGTGACTGTGGAAAAAGCACATTCATTGAAAGGGGTTGCCAAGCTTCCAAGAAATTACGATTTTCCGAAATATCAGCAAATATTTCTTCAGCCAATCTTGATGATACTTGGTGGTAATGATCAGTACACACATCCCACGTGGCTCACCAAATTGTGTTCTTCTAGGAAGAAGCGTTCGTCTACATTAGCAGTTTTTATATTTAGGTTTCACTCTGTTCTCTCATATAGATAGATGAATTTGGAACTCTAAATCCAACATGGTTTGTAGTAGCTCTTTGAAACTTGACAAAATAAAGGAGTTCTCAGTTTTGTCTCTATGGTTTGTTTCCTCTTCAAGTAGCCTTAGGCACAGACTGTGAAAAGCACTTTCATTGAGAGGGGTTGCCAAGCTTCTAAGAAATAACGATTTTCCGAAATACCAGCAAATATTTTCACCCAATCTTGATGATACTTGGTGGTAATGATCAGTACATAAATCCCACTAGGCTCACCAAATTTTGTTCTTCTATGTTGAAGCGTTCTTCTACAGTAGCAGTTTTTATATTTAGGTTTCCCTCTGTTCTCTCCAATATAGATAGATGAATTTGGAACTGTAAGTCCAACATGGTTTGTAGTAGCTCTTTGAAACTTGACAAAATAAAGGAGTTATCAGTTTTATCTCTATGCTAGTTTCCTCTTCAAGTAGCCCTAGGCACAGACTGTGGAAGAGCACTTTCATTGAGAAGGGTTGCAAAGCTTCTAAGAAATAACGAGTTTCCGAAATACCAGCAAATATTTTTTCACCCAATCTTGATGATACTTGGTGGTAATGATCGGTATAAAAATCCCACTTGGCTCACCAAATTTTGTTCTTCTAGGTTGAATCGTTCGCCTACAGTAGCAGTTTTTACATTTAGGTTTCCCTCTGTTCTCTCCTATACAGATAGAATAATTTGGAACACTAAATAAAACATGGTTTGTAGTAGCTCTTTGATACTTGACAGAATAAAGGAGTTCTCAGTTTTGTCTCTATGGTTTGTTTCCTCTTCAAGTAGCCCTAGGAGAGACTGTGGAAAAGCACTTTAATTGAGAGGGGTTTCCAAGATTCTACAAAATAAAAATTTTCCGAAATACCATCAAATATTTTTCACCCAATCTTGAGAATACTTGGTTGTAATGATTAGTACACAAATCCCACTAGGCTCACCAAATTTTGTTCTTCTATGTTGAAGCGTTCGTCTACAGTAGCAGTTTTTATATTTAGGTTTCACTCTGTTCTCTCCTATATAGATAGATGAATTTGGAACTGTAAGTCCAACATGGTTTGTAGTAGCTCTTTGAAACTTGACAAAATAAAGGAGTTATCAGTTTTATCTCTATGCTAGTTTCCTCTTCAAGTAGCCCTAGGCACAGACTGTGGAAGAGCACTTTCATTGAGAAGGGTTGCAAAGCTTCTAAGAAATAACGAGTTTCCGAAATACCAGCAAATATTTTTTCACCCAATCTTGATGATACTTGGTGGTAATGATCAGTACACAAATCCCACTTGACTCACCAAATTTTCTTCTTCTAGGTTTTAAGCGTTCGTCTACATTAGCGGTTTTTTCTATTTAGGTTTAAATATGTTCTCTCTAATATAGATGGAAGAATTTGGAACTCTAAATCCAACATGGTTTGTAATAGCTCTTTGAATCTTGACAAAATAACGTAGTTCTCAGTTTTGTCTCTATGATTTGTTTCGTCATCAAGTAGCCATAAGCAGAGACTATGGAAAAGCACTTTCATTGAAAGGAGTTGCCAAGCTTCCAAGAAATTATGAGTTTCGGAAAAACCAGCAAATACTTTTTCACCCAATATTGATGATACGTGGTTGTAATGACAAGTACACAAATCCCACTTGGCTCACCAAATTTGTTCTTTTAGGTTTGAAGCGTTCGTTCACAGTAGCAGTTTTTATTTTTAGGTATCACTTTGTTCTCTCCTATATAGATAGATGATTTGGGAACTCTAAATCCAACATGGTTTGCAGTAGCTCTCTGAAACTTGACAAATTAAAGGAGTTCTCTGTTTTGTCTCTATGGTTTGTTTCCTCTTCATGTATCCCTAGGCACAGACTGTGGAAAAGCACTTTCATTGAGAGGGTTTGCCAAGCTTCTAAGAAATAACGAGTTTCCGAAATATGAGCAAATATTTTTTCACCCAATCTTGATGATACTTGGTGGTAATGATCAGTACACCAATCCTACTTGGCTCATCAATTTTGTTCTTCTAGGTTGAAGCGTTCGTCTACAGTATCAGTTTTTATATTAGGTTTCACTCTGTTCTCTTCTATATACATAGATGAATTTGGAATTCAAAATCCAACATGTTTTGTAGTAGCTCTTTGAAACTTGACAAAATAAAGTAGTTCTCAGTATTGTCTCCATGGTTTGTTCCTCTTCCAGTAGCCCTAGGCACAGACTGTGAAATAGCACGTTCATTGAGAGGGCTTGCCAAGCTTCTAAGAAATAACGAGTTTCCGAAATACCAGCAAATATTTTTTCACCCAATCTTGATGAAACGTGGTGGTAATGATCAGTACACAAATCCCAATTGTCTCACCAAATTTTGTTCTTTTATGTTGAAGGGTTCGTTTACAGTAGCAGTTTTTTTTTTTTTAGGTTTCACTTTGTTCTCTCCTATATAGATAGATGAATTTGGAACTCTAAATCCAACATGGTTTGTAGTAGCTCTTTGAAACTTGACTAAATAAAGGAGTTCTCAGTTTTTTCTCTATGGTTTGTTTCCTCTTCATGTAGCCCTATGCACAGACTGTGGAAAAGCACTTTCATTGAGAGGGGTTGCCAAGCTTCTAAGAAATAACGAGTTTCCGAAATACCAGCAAATATTTTTTCAGCCAATCTTGATGATACTTGGTGGTAATGATCAGTACGCCAATCCCACTTGGCTCACCAATTTTGTTTTTCTAGGTTGAAGAGTTCGTCTACAGTATCAGTTTTTATATTAGGTTTCACTCTGTTCTCTTCTATATAGATAGGTGAATTTGGAACTCTAAATCAAACATGTTTTGTAGTAGCTCTTGGAAACTTGACAAAATAAAGTAGTTCTCAGTATTGTCTCCATGGTTTGTTTCTCTTCAAGTAGCGCTAGGCACAGACTGTGGAAAAGCACTTTCATTGAGAGGGGTTGCCAAGCTTCTAAGAAATAACTAGTTTCCGAAATACCAGCAAACGTTTTTTCAACCAATCTTGATGATACGTGGTGGTAATGATCAGTACCCAAATCCCACTTGGCCCACCAAATTTTGTTCTTCTAGGTTTAAGCGTTCGCCTATAGTAGTATTTTTTATATTTAGGTTTCACTCTATTCTCTACTATATATATAGATGAATTTAGAACTCTAAATCCAACATGGATTGTAGTAGCTCTTTGAAACTTGACAAAATAAAGGAGTTCTCAGTTTTGGTCTCTATGATTTGTTTCCTCTTCAAGTAGCCCTAGGCACAGACTGTGGAAAATCACTTTCATAGAAAGGGGATGTCAAGCTTCCAAGAAATAACGAGTTTAAAAAATGCCAGCAAATAATTTATTCACCCAATCTTGATGATACTTGCTGGTAATGATCGGTACTCAAAGCCAACTTGACTCACCAAATTTTGTTCTTCTAAGTTGAAGCGTTTTTTCACAGTAGCAGTTTATATTTTAGGTTTCCCTCTGTTCTCTCATATATAGATAGATGAATTAGGAACTCTAAATCCAACATGGTTTGTAGTCGCTATTTGAAACTTGACAAAACAAAGGAGTTCTCAGTTTTGTCTCTATGATTTGTTTCTTCTTCAAGTAGACCAAAGCAGAGACTGTGGAAAAGCACTTTCATTGAAAGGGGTTGCCAAGCTTCCAAGAAATAACGAGTTTCCAAAATACCAGCAAATATTTTTTCACCCAATCTTGATGATACTGGGTGGTAATGATCGGTACACAAATCCCACTTGACTCATCACATTTTGTTCTTCTAGGTTGAAGCGTTCGTTCACAGTAGCAGTTTATATTTTTAGGTTTCCCTCTGTTCTCTCCAATATAGATAGATGAATTTGGAACTCTAAATGCAACATAGTTTGTAGTAGCTCTTTGAAACTTGACAAAATAAAGGAGTTCTCGGTTTTCTCTCTATGATTTGTTTCCTCATAAAGTAGCCCTAAGCAGAGACTGTGGAAAAGCACTTTCATTGAAAGGGTTTGCAAAGCTTCCAAGAAATTAGGAGTTTCCGAAATA
Source organism: Callospermophilus lateralis (assembly GCF_048772815.1). Lineage (NCBI taxonomy): Eukaryota > Metazoa > Chordata > Mammalia > Rodentia > Sciuridae > Callospermophilus > Callospermophilus lateralis. The sequence goes on along the minus strand of NW_027512100.1, from coordinate 160 downwards.
CCAGCAAATATTTTTTCACCCAATCTTGATGATACTTGGAAATAATGATCAGTACACCAATCTCATTTGGCTCACCAAATTTTGTTTTTCTAGGTTGAAGCGTTCGTCTACAGTACCAGTTTTAATATTAGGTTTCACTCTGCTTTCTTCTATATAGATA
>NW_027512099.1:0-17601 GCF_048772815.1 Callospermophilus lateralis | reverse complement strand
CACCAAATTTTGTTCTTCTAGTTTGAAGCGTTCTTCTACAGTAGCAGTTTCTATATTTAGGTTACCCTCTGTTCTCTTCTATATAGATAGATGAATTTGGAACTCTAAATCCAACATGGTTTGTAGTAGCTCTTTGAAACTTGACAAAATAAAGGAGTTCTCCGTTTTGTCTGTATGGTTTGTTTCCTCTTCAAGTATCCCTAAGCAGAAACTGTGGAAAAGCACTTTCATTGAAAGGGGTTGCCAAGCATCCAAGAAATTACGGGTTTCCGAAATACCAGCAAATATTTTTTCACCCAATCTAGATGATACGTGGTGGTAATGAAAAGTACACAAATCCCACTTGGCTCACCAAATTTTGTTTTGCTAGTTTGAAGCCTTCGTTTACAGTAGCAGTTTTTATTTTCAGGTTTCACTCTGTTCTCTCCTATATAGAAAGATGGATTTGGAACTCTAAATCCAACTTGGTTTGTAGTAGCTTTTTGAAACATGACAAAATAAAGGAGTTCTCAGTTTTGTCTCTACGGTTTGTTTCCTCTTTAAGTAGCCCTAGGCATAGACTCTGGAAAAGCACTTTCATTGAAAGCGGTTGCCAAGCTTCCAAGAATTAACGAGATTCCGAAATACCAGCAAATATTTTTTCACCCAATCTTGATGATACTTGGTGGTAATGATCGGTACACAAATCCCACTTGACTCACCAAATATTGTTCTTTTAGGTTGAAGCGTTCTTCTACAGTATCAGTTTTTATATTTTGGTTTCCATCTGTTCTCTCCTATATAGATAGGTGAATTTGAACTCTAAATCCAACATGGTTTGTAGTAGCTCTTTGAAACTTGACAAAATAAAGGAGTTCTCACTTTTGTCTGTATGGTTTGTTTCCTCTTCAAGTAGCCCTAGGCACAGACTGTGGAAAAGCACTTTCATTGAGAGGGGTTGCCAAGCTTCGAAGAAATAACGAGTGTCCGAAATACCAGCAAATATTTTTTCACCCAATCTTGATGATACTTGGTGCTAATGATCAGTACACAAATCCCACTTATCTCACCAAATTTTGTTCTTCTAGTTTGAAGCGTTCGTCTACAGTAGCAGTTTTTATATTTAGGTTACCCTCTGTTCTCTTCTATATAGATAGATGAATTTGGAACTCAAAATCCAACATGGTTTGTAGTAGCTCTTTGAAACTTGACAAAATAAAGGTGTTCTCCGTTTTGTCTGTATGGTTTGTTTCCTCTTCAAGTAGCAATAACCAGAGACTGTGGAAAAGCACTTTCATTGAAAGGGGTTGCCAAGCATCCAAGAAATTACGGGTTTCCGAAATACCAGCAAATATTTTTTCACCCAATCTTGATGATACGTGGTGGTAATGATCGGTACACAAATCCCACTTGGCTCACCAAATTTTGTTTTGCTAGTTTGAAGCCTTCGTTTACAGTAGCAGTTTTTATTTTCAGGTTTCACTCTGTTCTCTCCTATATAGATAGATGAATTTGGAACTCTAAATCCAACATGGTTTGTAGAAGCTCTTTGAAACTTGACAAAATAAAGGAGTTCTCAGTTTTGTCTCTATGGTTTGTTTCCTCTTCAAGTAGCCCTAGGCATAGACTGTGGAAAAGCACTTTCATTGAGAGGGGTTGCCAAGCTTCTAAGAAATAACGAGTTTCCGAAATACCAGCAAATATTTTTTCACCCAATCTTGATGATACTTGGTGGTAATGATCGGTACACAAATCCCACTTGACTCACCAAATATTGTTCTTCTAGGTTGAAGCGTTCTTCTACAGTATCAGTTTTTATATTTAGGTTTCCATCTGTTCTCTCCTATATAGATAGGTGAATTTGAACTCTAAATCCAACATGGATTGTAGTAGCTCTTTGAAACTTGACAAAATAAAGGAGTCTCAGTTTTTTCTCTATGGTTTGTTTCCTCCTCAAGTAGCCCTAGGCACAGACTGTGGAAAAGCACTTTCATTGAGAGGGGTTGCCAAGCTTCGAAGAAATAACGAGTGTCCGAAATACCAGCAAATATTTTTTCACCCAATCTTGATGATACTTGGTGCTAATGATCAGTACACAAATCCCACTTATCTCACCAAATTTTGTTCTTCTAGTTTGAAGCGTTCTTCTACAGTAGCAGTTTCTATATTTAGGTTACCCTCTGTTCTCTTCTATATAGATAGATGAATTTGGAACTCTAAATCCAACATGGTTTGTGGTAGCTCTTTGAAACTTGACAAAATAAAAAAGTTCTCCGTTTTGTCTGTATGGTGTGTTTCCTCTTCAAGTATCCCTAAGCAGAAACTGTGGAAAAGCACTTTCATTGAAAGGGGTTGCCAAGCATCCAAGAAATTACGGGTTTCCGAAATACCAGCAAATATTTTTTCACCCAATCTAGATGATACGTGGTGGTAATGAAAAGTACACAAATCCCACTTGGCTCACCAAATTTTGTTTTGCTAGTTTGAAGCCTTCGTTTACAGTAGCAGTTTTTATTTTCAGGTTTCACTCTGTTCTCTCCTATATAGAAAGATGGATTTGGAACTCTAAATCCAACTTGGTTTGTAGTAGCTTTTTGAAACATGACAAAATAAAGGAGTTCTCAGTTTTGTCTATATGGTTTGTTTCCTCTTTAAGTAGCCCTAGGCATAGACTCTGGAAAAGCACTTTCATTGAAAGGGGTTGCCAAGCTTCCAAGAATTAACGAGTTTCCGAAATACCAGCAAATATTTTTTCACCCAATCTTGATGATACTTGGTGGTAATGATCGGTACACAAATCCCACTTGACTCACCAAATATTGTTCTTCTAGGTTGAAGCGTTCTTCTACAGTATCAGTTTTTATATTTAGGTTTCCATCTGTTCTCTCCTATATAGATAGGTGAATTTGAACTCTAAATCCAACATGGTTTGTAGTAGCTCTTTGAAACTTGACAAAATAAAGGAGTCTCAGTTTTTTCTCTATGGTTTGTTTCCTCTTCAAGTAGCCCTAGGCACAGATTGTGGAAAAGCACTTTCATTGAGAGGGGTTGCCAAGCTTCGAAGAAATAACGAGTGTCCGAAATACCAGCAAATATTTTTTCACCCAATCTTGATGATACTTGGTGCTAATGATCAGTACACAAATCCCACTTATCTCACCAAATTTTGTTCTTCTAGTTTGAAGCGTTCTTCTACAGTAGCAGTTTCTATATTTAGGTTACCCTCTGTTCTCTTCTATATAGATAGATGAATTTGGAACTCTAAATCCAACATGGTTTGTAGTAGCTCTTTGAAACTTGACAAAATAAAGGAGTTCTCCGTTTTGTCTGTATGGTTTGTTTCCTCTTCAAGTATCCCTAAGCAGAAACTGTGGAAAAGCACTTTCATTGAAAGGGGTTGCCAAGCATCCAAGAAATTACGGGTTTCCGAAATACCAGCAAATATTTTTTCACCCAATCTAGATGATACGTGGTGGTAATGAAAAGTACACAAATCCCACTTGGCTCACCAAATTTTGTTTTGCTAGTTTGAAGCCTTCGTTTACAGTAGCAGTTTTTATTTTCAGGTTTCACTCTGTTCTCTCCTATATAGAAAGATGGATTTGGAACTCTAAATCCAACTTGGTTTGTAGTAGCTTTTTGAAACATGACAAAATAAAGGAGTTCTCAGTTTTGTCTCTACGGTTTGTTTCCTCTTTAAGTAGCCCTAGGCATAGACTCTGGAAAAGCACTTTCATTGAAAGCGGTTGCCAAGCTTCCAAGAATTAACGAGATTCCGAAATACCAGCAAATATTTTTTCACCCAATCTTGATGATACTTGGTGGTAATGATCGGTACACAAATCCCACTTGACTCACCAAATATTGTTCTTTTAGGTTGAAGCGTTCTTCTACAGTATCAGTTTTTATATTTTGGTTTCCATCTGTTCTCTCCTATATAGATAGGTGAATTTGAACTCTAAATCCAACATGGTTTGTAGTAGCTCTTTGAAACTTGACAAAATAAAGGAGTTCTCACTTTTGTCTGTATGGTTTGTTTCCTCTTCAAGTAGCCCTAGGCACAGACTGTGGAAAAGCACTTTCATTGAGAGGGGTTGCCAAGCTTCGAAGAAATAACGAGTGTCCGAAATACCAGCAAATATTTTTTCACCCAATCTTGATGATACTTGGTGCTAATGATCAGTACACAAATCCCACTTATCTCACCAAATTTTGTTCTTCTAGTTTGAAGCGTTCGTCTACAGTAGCAGTTTTTATATTTAGGTTACCCTCTGTTCTCTTCTATATAGATAGATGAATTTGGAACTCAAAATCCAACATGGTTTGTAGTAGCTCTTTGAAACTTGACAAAATATAGGTGTTCTCCGTTTTGTCTGTATGGTTTGTTTCCTCTTCAAGTAGCAATAACCAGAGACTGTGGAAAAGCACTTTCATTGAAAGGGGTTGCCAAGCATCCAAGAAATTACGGGTTTCCGAAATACCAGCAAATATTTTTTCACCCAATCTTGATGATACGTGTTGGTAATGATCGGTACACAAATCCCACTTGGCTCACCAAATTTTGTTTTGCTAGTTTGAAGCCTTCGTTTACAGTAGCAGTTTTTATTTTCAGGTTTCACTCTGTTCTCTCCTATATAGATAGATGAATTTGGAACTCTAAATCCAACATGGTTTGTAGAAGCTCTTTGAAACTTGACAAAATAAAGGAGTTCTCAGTTTTGTCTCTATGGTTTGTTTCCTCTTCAAGTAGCCCTACGCATAGACTGTGGAAAAGCACTTTCATTGAGAGGGGTTGCCAAGCTTCTAAGAAATAACGAGTTTCCGAAATACCAGCAAATATTTTTTCACCCAATCTTGATGATACTTGGTGGTAATGATCGGTACACAAATCCCACTTGACTCACCAAATATTGTTCTTCTAGGTTGAAGCGTTCTTCTACAGTATCAGTTTTTATATTTAGGTTTCCATCTGTTCTCTCCTATATAGATAGGTGAATTTGAACTCTAAATCCAACATGGATTGTAGTAGCTCTTTGAAACTTGACAAAATAAAGGAGTCTCAGTTTTTTCTCTATGGTTTGTTTCCTCCTCAAGTAGCCCTAGGCACAGACTGTGGAAAAGCACTTTCATTGAGAGGGGTTGCCAAGCTTCGAAGAAATAACGAGTGTCCGAAATACCAGCAAATATTTTTTCACCCAATCTTGATGATACTTGGTGCTAATGATCAGTACACAAATCCCACTTATCTCACCAAATTTTGTTCTTCTAGTTTGAAGCGTTCTTCTACAGTAGCAGTTTCTATATTTAGGTTACCCTCTGTTCTCTTCTATATAGATAGATGAATTTGGAACTCTAAATCCAACATGGTTTGTAGTAGCTCTTTGAAACTTGACAAAATAAAAAAGTTCTCCGTTTTGTCTGTATGGTTTGTTTCCTCTTCAAGTATCCCTAAGCAGAAACTGTGGAAAAGCACTTTCATTGAAAGGGGTTGCCAAGCATCCAAGAAATTACGGGTTTCCGAAATACCAGCAAATATTTTTTCACCCAATCTAGATGATACGTGGTGGTAATGAAAAGTACACAAATCCCACTTGGCTCACCAAATTTTGTTTTGCTAGTTTGAAGCCTTCGTTTACAGTAGCAGTTTTTATTTTCAGGTTTCACTCTGTTCTCTCCTATATAGAAAGATGGATTTGGAACTCTAAATCCAACTTGGTTTGTAGTAGCTTTTTGAAACATGACAAAATAAAGGAGTTCTCAGTTTTGTCTATATGGTTTGTTTCCTCTTTAAGTAGCCCTAGGCATAGACTCTGGAAAAGCACTTTCATTGAAAGGGGTTGCCAAGCTTCCAAGAATTAACGAGTTTCCGAAATACCAGCAAATATTTTTTCACCCAATCTTGATGATACTTGGTGGTAATGATCGGTACACAAATCCCACTTGACTCACCAAATATTGTTCTTCTAGGTTGAAGCGTTCTTCTACAGTATCAGTTTTTATATTTAGGTTTCCATCTGTTCTCTCCTATATAGATAGGTGAATTTGAACTCTAAATCCAACATGGTTTGTAGTAGCTCTTTGAAACTTGACAAAATAAAGGAGTCTCAGTTTTTTCTCTATGGTTTGTTTCCTCTTCAAGTAGCCCTAGGCACAGACTGTGGAAAAGCACTTTCATTGAGAGGGGTTGCCAAGCTTCGAAGAAATAACGAGTGTCCGAAATACCAGCAAATATTTTTTCACCCAATCTTGATGATACTTGGTGCTAATGATCAGTACACAAATCCCACTTATCTCACCAAATTTTGTTCTTCTAGTTTGAAGCGTTCTTCTACAGTAGCAGTTTCTATATTTAGGTTACCCTCTGTTCTCTTCTATATAGATAGATGAATTTGGAACTCTAAATCCAACATGGTTTGTAGTAGCTCTTTGAAACTTGACAAAATAAAGGAGTTCTCCGTTTTGTCTGTATGGTTTGTTTCCTCTTCAAGTATCCCTAAGCAGAAACTGTGGAAAAGCACTTTCATTGAAAGGGGTTGCCAAGCATCCAAGAAATTACGGGTTTCCGAAATACCAGCAAATATTTTTTCACCCAATCTAGATGATACGTGGTGGTAATGAAAAGTACACAAATCCCACTTGGCTCACCAAATTTTGTTTTGCTAGTTTGAAGCCTTCGTTTACAGTAGCAGTTTTTATTTTCAGGTTTCACTCTGTTCTCTCCTATATAGAAAAATGGATTTGGAACTCTAAATCCAACTTGGTTTGTAGTAGCTTTTTGAAACATGACAAAATAAAGGAGTTCTCAGTTTTGTCTCTATGTTTTGTTTCCTCTTTAAGTAGCCCTAGGCATAGACTCTGGAAAAGCACTTTCATTGAAAGGGGTTGCCAAGCTTCCAAGAATTAACGAGATTCCGAAATACCAGCAAATATTTTTTCACCCAATCTTGATGATACTTGGTGGTAATGATCGGTACACAAATCCCACTTGACTCACCAAATATTGTTCTTTTAGGTTGAAGCGTTCTTCTACAGTATCAGTTTTTATATTTTGGTTTCCATCTGTTCTCTCCTATATAGATAGGCGAATTTGAACTCTAAATCCAACATGGTTTGTAGTAGCTCTTTGAAACTTGACAAAATAAAGGAGTTCTCACTTTTGTCTGTATGGTTTGTTTCCTCTTCAAGTAGCCCTAGGCACAGACTGTGGAAAAGCACTTTCATTGAGAGGGGTTGCCAAGCTTCGAAGAAATAACGAGTGTCCGAAATACCAGCAAATATTTTTTCACCCAATCTTGATGATACTTGGTGCTAATGATCAGTACACAAATCCCACTTATCTCACCAAATTTTGTTCTTCTAGTTTGAAGCGTTCGTCTACAGTAGCAGTTTTTATATTTAGGTTACCCTCTGTTCTCTTCTATATAGATAGATGAATTTGGAACTCAAAATCCAACATGGTTTGTAGCAGCTCTTTGAAACTTGACAAAATAAAGGTGTTCTCCGTTTTGTCTGTATGGTTTGTTTCCTCTTCAAGTAGCCCTAAGCAGAGACTGTGGAAAAGCACTTTCATTGAAAGAGGTTGCCAAGCATCCAAGAAATTACGGGTTTCCGAAATACCAGCAAATATTTTTTCACCCAATCTTGATGATACGTGGTGGTAATGAAAAGTACACAAATCCCACTTGGCTCACCAAATTTTGTTTTGCTAGTTTGAAGCCTTCGTTTACAGTAGCAGTTTTTATTTTCAGGTTTCACTCTGTTCTCTCCTATATAGATAGATGAATTTGGAACTCTAAATCCAACATGGTTTGTAGAAGCTCTTTGAAACTTGACAAAATAAAGGAGTTCTCAGTTTTGTCTCTATGGTTTGTTTCCTCTTCAAGTAGCCCTAGGCATAGACTGTGGAAAAGCACTTTCATTGAGAGGGGTTGCCAAGCTTCTAAGAAATAACGAGTTTCCGAAATACCAGCAAATATTTTTTCACCCAATCTTGATGATACTTGGTGGTAATGATCGGTACACAAATCCCACTTGACTCACCAAATATTGTTCTTCTAGGTTGAAGCGTTCTTCTCCAGTATCAGTTTTTATATTTAGGTTTCCATCTGTTCTCTCCTATATAGATAGGTGAATTTGAACTCTAAATCCAACATGGTTTGTAGTAGCTCTTTGAAACTTGACAAAATAAAGGAGTCTCAGTTTTTTCTCTATGGTTTGTTTCCTCTTCAAGTAGCCCTAGGCACAGACTGTGGAAAAGCACTTTCATTGAGAGGGGTTGCCAAGCTTCGAAGAAATAACGAGTGTCCGAAATACCAGCAAATATTTTTTCACCCAATCTTGATGATACGTGGTGGTAATGAAAAGTACACAAATCCCACTTGGCTCACCAAATTTTGTTTTGCTAGTTTGAAGCCTTCGTTTACAGTAGCAGTTTTTATTTTCAGGTTTCACTCTGTTCTCTCCTATATAGAAAGATGGATTTGGAACTCTAAATCCAACTTGGTTTGTAGTAGCTTTTTGAAACATGACAAAATAAAGGAGTTCTCAGTTTTGTCTCTATGGTTTGTTTCCTCTTTAAGTAGCCCTAGGCATAGACTCTGGAAAAGCACTTTCATTGAAAGGGGTTGCCAAGCTTCCAAGAATTAACGAGTTTCCGAAATACCAGCAAATATTTTTTCACCCAATCTTGATGATACTTGGTGGTAATGATCGGTACACAAATCCCACTTGACTCACCAAATATTGTTCTTCTAGGTTGAAGCGTTCTTCTACAGTATCAGTTTTTATATTTCGGTTTCCGTCTGTTCTCTCCTATATAGATAGGTGAATTTGAACTCTAAATCCAACATGGTTTGTAGTAGCTCTTTGAAACTTGACAAAATAAAGTAGTTCTCAGTTTTTTCTCTACGGTTTGTTTCCTCTTCAAGTAGCCCTAGGCACAGACTGTGGAAAAGCACTTTCATTGAGAGGGGTTGCCAAGCTTCGAAGAAATAACGAGTGTCTGAAATACCAGCAAATATTTTTTCACCCAATCTTGATGATACTTGGTGCTAATGATCAGTACACAAATCCCACTTATCTCACCAAATTTTGTTCTTCTAGTTTGAAGCGTTCATCTACAGTAGCAGTTTTTATATTTAGGTTACCCTCTGTTCTCTTCTATATAGATAGATGAATTTGGAACTCAAAATCCAACATGGTTTGTAGTAGCTCTTTGAAACTTGACAAAATAAAGGTGTTCTCCGTTTTGTCTGTATGGTTTGTTTCCTCTTCAAGTAGCCCTAAGCAGAGACTGTGGAAAAGCACTTTCATTGAAAGGGGTTGCCAAGCATCCAAGAAATTACGGGTTTCCGAAATACCAGCAAATATTTTTTCACCCAATCTTGATGATACGTGGTGGTAATGAAAAGTACACAAATCCCACTTGGCTCACCAAATTTTGTTTTGCTAGTTTGAAGCCTTCGTTTACAGTAGCAGTTTTTATTTTCAGGTTTCACTCTGTTCTCTCCTATATAGATAGATGAATTTGGAACTCTAAATCCAACATGGTTTGTAGAAGCTGTTTGAAACCTGACAAAATAAAGGAGTTCTCAGTTTTGTCTCTATGGTTTGTTTCCTCTTCAAGTAGCCCTAGGCATAGACTGTGGAAAAGCACTTTCATTGAGAGGGGTTGCCAAGCTTCTAAGAAATAACGAGTTTCCGAAATACCAGCAAATATTTTTTCACCCAATCTTGATGATACTTGGTGGTAATGATCGGTACACAAATCCCACTTGACTCACCAAATATTGTTCTTCTAGGTTGAAGCGTTCTTCTACAGTATCAGTTTTTATATTTAGGTTTCCATCTGTTCTCTCCTATATAGATAGGTGAATTTGAACTCTAAATCCAACATGGTTTGTAGTAGCTCTTTGAAACTTGACAACATAAAGGAGTCTAGTTTTTTCTCTATGGTTTGTTTCCTCTTCAAGTAGCCCTAGGCACAGACTGTGGAAAAGCACTTTCATTGAGAGGGGTTGCCAAGCTTCGAAGAAATAACGAGTGTCCGAAATACCAGCAAATATTTTTTCACCCAATCTTGATGATACTTGGTGCTAATGATCAGTACACAAATCCCACTTATCTCTCCAAATTTTGTTCTTCTAGTTTGAAGCGTTCTTCTACAGTAGCAGTTTCTATATTTAGGTTACCCTCTGTTCTCTTCTATATAGATAGATGAATTTGGAACTCTAAATCCAACATGGTTTGTAGTAGCTCTTTGAAACTTGAAAAAATAAAGGAGTTCTCCGTTTTGTCTGTATGGTTTGTTTCCTCTTCAAGTATCCCTAAGCAGAAACTGTGGAAAAGCACTTTCATTGAAAGGGGTTGCCAAGCATCCAAGAAATTATGGGTTTCCGAAATACCAGCAAATATTTTTTCTCCCAATCTTGATGATACGTGGTGGTAATGAAAAGTACACAAATCCCACTTGGCTCACCAAATTTTGTTTTGCTAGTTTGAAGCCTTCGTTTACAGTAGCAGTTTTTATTTTCAGGTTTCACTCTGTTCTCTCCTATATAGATAGATGAATTTGGAACTCTAAATCCAACATGGTTTGTAGAAGCTCTTTGAAACTTGACAAAATAAAGGAGTTCTCAGTTTTGTCTCTATGATTTGTTTCCTCTTCAAGTAGCCCTAGGCGTAGACTGTGGAAAAGCACTTTCATTGAGAGGGGTTGCCAAGCTTCTAAGAAATAACAAGTTTCCGAAATACCAGCAAATATTTTTTCACCCATTCTTGATGATACTTGGTGGTAATGATCAGTACACAAACTCCACTTGGCTCACCAAATTTTGTTCTTCTAGGTTTAACGTTCGTCTACAGTAGAAGTTTTGATATTTAGGTTTCACTCTGTTCTCTCCTATATAGAAAGATGGATTTGGAACTCTAAATCCAACTTGGTTTGTAGTAGCTTTTTGAAACTTGACAAAATAAAGGAGTTCTCAGTTTTGTCTCTATGGTTTGTTTCCTCTTTAAGTAGCCCTAGGCATAGACTCTGGAAAAGCACTTTCATTGAAACGGGTTGCCAAGCTTTCAAGAATTAACGAGTTTCCGAAATACCAGCAAATATTTTTTCACCCAATCTTGATGATACTAGGTGGTAATGATCGGTACAAAAATCCCACTTGACTCACCAAATATTGTTCTTCTAGGTTGAAGCGTTCTTCTACAGTATCAGTTTTTATATTTAGGTTTCAATCTGTTCTCTCCTATATAGATAGGTGAATTTGAACTCTAAATCCAACATGGTTTCTGGTAGCTCTTTGAAACTTGACAAAATAAAGGAGTTCTCAGATTTTTCTCTACGGTTTGTTTCCTCTTCAAGTAGCCCTAGGTACACACTGTGGAAAAGCACTTTCATTGAGAGGGGTTGCCAAGCTTCGAAGAAATAACGAGTGTCCGAAATACCAGCAAATATTTTTTCACCCAATCTTGATGATACTTGGTGCTAATGATCAGTACACAAATCCCACTTATCTAACCAAATTTTGTTCTTCTAGTTTGAAGCGTTCGTCTACAGTAGCAGTTTTTATATTTAGGTTACCCTCTGTTCTCTTCTATATAGATAGATGAATTTGGAACTCTAAATCCAACATGGTTTGTAGTAGCTCTTTGAAACTTGACAAAATAAAGGAGTTCTCAGTTTTGTCTGTATGGTTTGTTTCCTGTTCAAGTAGCCCTAAGCAGAAACTGAGGAAAAGGACTTTCATTGAAAGGGGTTGCCAAGCATCCAAGAAATTACGGTTTTCCGAAATACCAGCAAATATTTTTTCACCCAATCTTGATGATACGTGGTGGTAATGAAAAGTACACAAATCCCACTTGGCTCTCCAAATTTTGTTTTGCTAGTTTGAAGCCTTCGTTTACAGTAGCAGTTTTTATTTTCAGGTTTCACTCTGTTCTCTCCTATATAGATAGATGAATTTGGAACTCTAAATCCAACATGGTTTGTAGAAGCTCTTTGAAACTTGACAAAATAAAGGAGTTCTCCGTTTTGTCTCTGTGATTTGTTTCCTCTTTAAGTAGCCCTAGGCATAGACTGTGGAAAAGCACTTTCATTGAGAGGGGTTGCCAAGCTTCTAAGAAATAACGACTTTCCGAATTACCAGCAAATATTTTTTCACCCAATCTTGATGATACTTGGTGGTAATGATCAGTACACAAACTCCACTTGGCTCACCAAATTTTGTTCTTCTAGGTTAAGCGTTCGTCTACAGTAGAAGTTTTGATATTTAGGTTTCACTCTGTTCTCTCCTATATAGAAAGATGGATTTGGAACTCTAAATCCAACTTGGTTTGTAGTAGCTTTTTGAAACTTGACAAAATAAAGGAGTTCTCAGTTTTGTCTCTATGGTTTGTTTCCTCTTTAAGTAGCCCTAGGCATAGACTCTGGAAAAGCACTTTCATTGAAAGGGGTTGCCAAGCTTCCAAGAAATAACGAGTTTCCGAAATACCAGCAAATATTTTTTCACCCAATCTTGATGATACTTGGTGGTAATGATCGGTACACATTTCCCACTTGACTCACCAAATATTGTTTTTCTAGGTTGAAGCGTTATTCTACAGTATCAGTTTTTATATTTAGGTTTCCATCTGTTCTCTCCTATATAGATAGGTGAATTTGAACTCTAAATCCAACATGGTTTGTAGTAGCTCTTTGAAACTTGACAAAATAAAGGAGTTCTCAGTTTTTCCACTACGGTTTGTTTCCTCTTCAATAGCCCTAGGCACAGACTGTAGAAAAGCACTTTCATTGAGAGGGGTTGCCAAGCTTCGAAGAAATAACGAGTGTCCGAAATACCAGCAAATATTTTTTCACCCAATCTTGATGATACTTGGTGCTAATGATCAGTACACAAATCCCACTTGGCTCACCAAATTTTGTTCTTCTAGGTTGAAGCGTTCGTCTACAGTAGCAGTTTTTATATTTAGGTTTCCCTCTGTTCTCTCATATATAGATAGATGAATTTGGAACTCTAAATCCAACATGGTTTGTAGTAGCTCTTTGAAACTTGACAAAATAAAGGAGTTCTCAGTTTTGTCTCTATGGTTTGTTTCCTCTTCAAGTAGCCCTAGGCACAGACTGTGGAAAAGCACTTTCATTGAGAGGGGTTGCCAAGCTTCGAAGAAATAACGAGTGTCCGAAATACCAGCAAATATTTTTTCACCCAATCTTGATGATACTTGGTGCTAATGATCAGTACACAAATCCCACTTGGCTCACCAAATTTTGTTCTTCTAGGTTGAAGCGTTCGTTTACAGTAGCAGCTTTTATTTTTAGGTATCACTTTGTTCTCTCCTATATAGACAGATGAATTTGGAACTCTAACTCCAACATGGTTTGTAGGAGCTCTTTGAAATTTGACCAAATAAAGTAGTTCTCAGTTTTGTCTCTATGGTTTGTTTCCTCTTCAAGTAGCCCTAGGCACAGGCTGTGGAAAAGCACTTTCATTGAGAGGGGATGCCAAATTCTAAGAAATAACGAGTTTCTGAAATACCAGCAAATATTTTTTCACCAAATCTTGATGATACTTGGTGGTAATGAACAGAACACAAATCCCACTTGGTTAACCAAATTTTGTTCTTCTAGGTTGAAGTGTTCGTCTACAGTAGCAGTTTTTATATTTAGGTTACCCTTTGTTCTCTCCTATATAGATAGATGATTTTGGAATTCTAAATCCAACATGGTTTGTAGTAGCTCTTTTAAACTTTACAAAACAAAGTAGTTCTCAGTTTTGTCTTTATGGTTTGTTTCCTCTTTAAGTAGCCCTAGGCACAGACTCTGGAAAAGCACTTTCATTGAGAGGGGTTGCCAAATTCTAAGAAATAACGAGTTTCTGAAATACCAGCAAATATTTTTTCACCCAATCTTAATCATACTTGCTGGTAACGATCAGAACACAAATCCCACTTGGCTCACCAAATTTTGTTCTTCTAGGTTGAAGCGTTCATCTAAAGTAGCAGTTTTTATATTTAGGTTTCCCTCTGTTCTCTCCTATATAGATAGATGAATTTAGAACTCTAAATCAAACATGGTTTGTAGTAGCGCTTTGAAACTTGACAAAAAAAAGTAGTTATGAGTATTGTCTCTCTGGTTTGTTTCCTCTTCAAGTAGACCTAAGCAGACACGGTGGAAAAGCACTTTCATTGAAAGGGGTTGCCCAGCTTACAAGACATTACGAGTTTCCGAAATACCAGCAAATATTTTTTCACCCAATCTTGATGATACTTGGTGGTAATGATCAGAACACAAACCCCACTTGGCTCACCAAATTTTGTTCTTCTAGGTTGAAGCATTCGTCTACAGTAGCAGTTTTTATATTTAGGTTTTCCTCTGTTCTCTCCTATATAGATAGATGAATTTGGAACTCTAATTCCAACATGGTTTATAGTAGCTCTTTGAAACTTGACAAAACCAAGTATTTCTCAGTTTTTTCTTTATGGTTTGTTTCCTCTTTAAGTAGCCCTAGGCACAGACTCTGGAAAAGCACTTTCATTGAAAGTGGTTGCCAATCTTCCAAGAAATAACGAGTTTCCGAAATACCAGCAAATATTTTTTCACCCAATCTTGATGATAATTGGTGTGAATGATCGGTACAGAAATCCCACTTGACTCACCAAATTTTGTTCTTCTAGGTTGAAGTGTTCGTCTACAGTTGTAGTTTTTATATTTAGGTTTCCCTCTGTTCTCTCCTATATAGATAGATGAATTTGGAACTCTAAATCCAACATGGTTTGTAGTAGCTCTTTGAAACTTGACAAAATAAAGGAGTTCTCAGTTTTGTCTCTATGGTTTGTTTCCTCTTCATGTAGCCCTAGGCACAGACTGTGGAAAAGCACTTTCATTGAGAGGGGTTGCCAAGTTCTAAGAAATAACGAGTTTCTGAAATACCAGCAAATATTTTTTCACCCAATCTTGATGATACTTGCTGGTAATGATCAGAACACAAATCCCACTTGGCTCACGAAATTTTGTTCTTCTAAGTTGAAGCGTTCGTCTAAAGTAGCAGTTTTTATATTTAGGTTTCCCTCTGTTCTCTCCTATATAGATAGATGAATTTGGAACTCTAAATCAAACATGGTTTGTAGTAGCGCTTTGAAACTTGACAAAAAAAAGTAGTTATCAGTTTTGTCTCTCTGGTGTGTTTCCTCTTCAAGTAGCCCTAAGCAGAGAATGTGGAAAAGCACTTTCATTGAAAGGGGTTGCCCAGCTTCCAAGACATTACGAGTTTCCGAAATACCAGCAAATATTTTTTCACCCAATCCTGATGATACGTGGTGGTAATGAAAAGTACACAAATCCCACTTGGCTCACCAAATTTTGTTCTGCTAGGTTGAAGCGTTCGTTTACAGTAGCAGTTTTTATTTTTAGGTTTCACTCTGTTCTCTTTTATATAGATAGATGAATTTGGAACTCTAAATTCAACATGGTTTGTAGTAGCTCTTTGAAACTTGACAAAATAAAGGAGTTCTCACTTTTGTCTCTATGGTTTGTTTCCTCTTCAAGTAGCCCTAGGCATAGACTGTGGAAAAGCACTTTCATTGAATGGGGTTGCCAAGCTTCTAAGAAATAACGAATTTCCTAAATACGAGCAAATATTTTTTCACCCAATCTTGATGATACTTGGTGGTAATGATCAGAACACAAATCCCACTTGGCTCTCCAAATTTTGTTCTTCTAGCTTGAAGCGTTCGTCTAAAGTAGCAGTTTTTATATTTAGGTTTCCTCTGTTCTCTCCTATATAGATAGATGAATTTGGAACTCTAAATCCAACATGGTTTGTAGTAGCCCTTTGAAATTTGACAAAATAAAGGAGTTCTCAATTTTGGCTCTATGGTTTGTTTCCTCTTCAAGTAGCCCTAGGCACAGACTGTGGAAAACCACTTTCATTGAGAGGGGATGTGAAGTTCTAAGAAATAACGAGTTTCTGAAATACCAGCAAATATTTTTTCACCCAATCTTGATGATACTTGCTGGTAATGATCAAATCACAAATCCCACTTGGCTCACCAAATTTTGTTCTTCTAGGTTGAAGCGTTCGTCTAAAGTAGCAGTTTTTATATTTAGGTTTCCCTCTGTTCTCTCCTATATAGATAGATGAATTTGGAACTCTAAATCAAACATGGTTTGTAGTAGCGCTTTGTAACTTGACCAAAAAAAGTAGTTATCAGTTTTGTCTCTCTGGTTTGTTTCCTCTTCAAGTAGCCCTAAGCAGAGACTGTGGAAAAGCACTTTCATTGAAAGGGGTTGCCCAGCTTCCAAGACATTACGAGTTTCCGAAATACCAGCAAATATTTTTTTCACCCAATCTTGATGATACGTGGTGGTAATGAAAAGTACACAAATCCCACTTGTCTCACCAAATTTAGTTCTGATAGGTTGAAGGGTTCGTTTGCAATAGCAGTTTTTATTTTTATTTTTCACTCTGTTCTCTTTTATATAGATAGATGAATTTGGAACTCTAAATTCAACATGGTTTGTAGTAGCTCTTTGAAACTTGACAAAGTAAAGGAGTTCTCAGTTTTATCTCTATGGTTTGTTTCCTCTTCAATATCCCTAGGCATAGACTGTGGAAAAGCACTTTCATTGAAAGTGTTTGCCAAGTTTCCAAGAAATAACGAGTTTCCGAAATAGCAGCAAATATTTTTTCACGCAATCTTGATGATAGTTGGTGGTTACGATCGGTACACAAATCCCACTTGACTCACCAAATTTTGTTCTTCTAGTTTGAAGGGTTCGTCTACCATTGCAGTTTTTATATTTAGGTTTCCCTCTGTTCTCTCCTATATAGATCGATGAATTTGGAACTCTAAATCCAACATGGTTTGTAGTAGCTCTTTGAAACTTGACAAAATATAGGAGTTCTCAATTTTGTCTCTATGGTTTGTTTCCTCTTCAAGTAGCCCTAGGCACAGACTGTGGAAAACCACTTTCATTGAGAGGGGATGTGAAGTTCTAAGAAATAACGAGTTTCTGAAATACCAGCAAATATTTTTTCACCCAATCTTGATGATACTTGCTGGTAATGATCAAATCACAAATCCCACTTGGCTCACCAAATTTTGTTCTTCTAGGTTGAAGTGTTCGTCTAAAGTAGCAGTTTTTATATTTAGGTTTCCCTCTGTTCTCTCCTATATAGATAGATGAATTTGGAACTCTAAATCAAACATGGTTTGTAGTAGCGCTTTGTAACTTGACCAAAAAAAGTAGTTATCAGTTTTGTCTCTCTGGTTTGTTTCCTCTTCAAGTAGCCCTAAGCAGAGACTGTGGAAAAGCACTTTCATTGAAAGGGGTTGCCCAGCTTCCAAGACATTACGAGTTTCCGAAATACCAGCAAATATTTTTTCACCCAATCTTGATGATACGTGGTGGTAATGAAAAGTACACAAATCCCACTTGTCTCACCAAATTTTGTTCTGATAGGTTGAAGGGTTCGTTTGCAAAAGCAGTTTTTATTTTTATTTTTCACTCTGTTCTCTTTTATATAGATAGATGAATTTGGAACTCTAAATTCAACATGGTTTGTAGTAGCTCTTTGAAACTTGACAAAGTAAAGGAGTTCTCAGTTTTATCTCTATGGT
>NW_027512098.1:0-17604 GCF_048772815.1 Callospermophilus lateralis | reverse complement strand
AGGAAACAAACCTTAGAGTTAGAACGTAGAACTACTGTATTGTGTCTAGTTTCAAGAGGCTAGCACAAACCGTGTTTGTTTTAGAGTTCTAACTGCATCTGTCAATATAGAAGAAAACGCAGTGAAACCTAAAAATTCAAACTTCTCCTGCAAACGAATGCTTCAACCTAGGAGAACGAAACATGGACATCCAAGTTTGATTGGTGTACTGCTCATTACTTGAATGTATCATGAAGGTCGGAAGAAAAAATATATGTTGTGATTTCAGGAGACTGTAGTTTTTTGGCAGCCTACCAACGCCTTTCATTGAATGAGTTATTCGCCAGTCTCTGCTTAAGGCTACATCAAGAGGAAACAAACCTTGGAGATAGAACGTAGAACTACTGTATTGTGTCAAGTTTCAAGAAGCTACCACAAACCGTGTTTGATTTAGAGTTCTAACTGCATCTGTCAATATAGGAGAAAACGCAGGGAAACCTAAAAATTCAAACTGTTCCTGCAAACGAATGCTTCAACCTAGGAGAACGAAACTTGGGCATCCAAGTTTGATTGGTGTACTGCTCATTACTTGAAGTTATCATGAATGTCGGATGAAAAAATATACATTGAGATTTCAGGAGATGGTATTTTTTTGGAAGCTTAACAATGCCTTTCATTTAAAGTGTTATTCACCAGTCTCTGCTTAAGGCTACATCAAGATGAAACAAACCTTAGGGATAGAACGTAGAACTACTTTATTGTGTCAAGTTTCAAGAAGCTACCACAAACCGTGTTTGATTTAGAGTTCTAACTGCATCTGTCACTATAGAAGAAAACGCAGTGAAACCTAAAAATTCAAACTCTTCCTGCAAACGAATGCTTCAATCTATTAGAACGAAACTAGGACATCCAAGTTTGATTGGTTTACTGCTCATTACTTGAAAGTATCATGAAGTTCGGAAGAAAAAATATATGTTGTGATTTCAGGAGATGGTAGTTTTTGAAAGCTTAACAATGCCTTTCATTGAATGTGTTATTCGCCAGTCTCTGCTTAAGGCTCCATCAAGAGGAAACAAACCTTAGAGTTAGAACGTAGAACTACTGTATTGTGTCAAGTTTCAAGAAGCTACCACAAACCGTGTTTGATTTAGAGTTCTAACTGCATCTGTCACTATAGAAGAAAATGCAGTGAAACCTAAAAATTCAAACTCTTCCAGCAAACGAATGCTTCAACCTAGGAGAACGAAACTTGGACATCCAAGTTTGATTGGTGTACTGCTCATTACTTGAAAGTATCATGAAGTTCGGAAGAAAAAATATATGTTGTGATTTCAGAAGACTGTAGTTTTTTGGCAGCCTACCAACGCCTTTCATTGAATGAGTTATTCGCCAGTCTCTGCTTAAGGCTACATCAAGAGGAAACAAACCTTAGAGATAGAACGTAGAACTACTGTATTGTGTCAAGTTTCAAGAAGCTACCACAAACCGTGTTTGATTTAGAGTTCTAACTGCATCTGTCAATATAGGAGAAAACGCAGTGAAACCTGAAAATTCAAACTGTTCCTGCAAACGAGTGCTTCAACCTAGGAGAACGAAACTTGGGCATCCAAGTTTGATTGGTGTACTGCTCATTACTTGAAAGTATCATGAAGTTCGGAAGCAAAAATATATGTTGTGATTTCAGGAGACTGTAGTTTTTTGGCAGCCTACCAACGCCTTTCATTGAATGAGTTATTCGCCAGTCTCTGCTTAAGGCTACATCAAGAGGAAACAAACCTTAGAGTTAGAACGTAGAACTACTGTATTGTGTCAAGTTTCAAGAAGCTACCACAAACCGTGTGTGATTTAGAGTTCTAACTGCATCTGTCACTATATGAGAAAACGCAGGGAAACCTAAAAATTCAAACTCTTCCTGCAAACGAATGCTTCAACCTAGGAGAACGAAACTTGGACATCCAAGTTTGATTGGTGTACTGCTCATTACTTGAAAGTATCATGAAGGTCGGAAGAAAAAATATATGTTGTGATTTCAGGAGACTGTAGTTTTTTGGCAGCCTACCAACGCCTTTCATTGAATGAGTTATTCGCCAGTCTCTGCTTAAGGCTACATCAAGAGGAAACAAACCTTAGAGATAGAACGTAGAACTACTGTATTGTGTCAAGTTTCAAGAAGCTACCACAAACCGTGTTTGATTTAGAGTTCTAACTGCATCTGTCAATATAGGAGAAAACGCAGTGAAACCTAAAAATTCAAACTGTTCCTGCAAACGAATGCTTCAACCTAGGAGATCGAAACTTGGGCATCCAAGTTTGATTGGTGTACTGCTCATTACTTGAAATTATCGTGAAGGTCGGATGAACAAATATACATTGAGATTTCAGGAGATGGTAGTTTTTTGGAAGCTTAACAATGCCTTTCATTGAAAGTGTTATTCGCCAGTCTCTGCTTAAGGCTACATCAAGAGGAAAC
Organism: Callospermophilus lateralis; assembly: GCF_048772815.1. Taxonomy (NCBI): domain Eukaryota; kingdom Metazoa; phylum Chordata; class Mammalia; order Rodentia; family Sciuridae; genus Callospermophilus; species Callospermophilus lateralis. The sequence goes on along the minus strand of NW_027512098.1, from coordinate 15,155 downwards.
AAACCTTAGGGATAGAACGTAGAAGTACTTTATTGTGTCAAGTTTCAAGAAGCTACCACAAACCGTGTTTGATTTAGAGTTCTAACTGCATCTGTCACTATAGACAGACGCAGTTGAAACTCTAAAAATTCAAACTCTTCCTGCAAACGAATGCTTCAAACTAGGAGAACGAAACTTGGACATCCAAGTTTGATTGGTGTACTGCTCATTACTTGAAAGTATCATGAAGTTCGGAAGAAAAAATATATGTTGTGATTTCAGGAGATGGTAGTTTTTTGAAAGCTTAACAATGCCTTTCATTGAATGTGTTATTCGCCAGTCTCTGCTTAAGGCTACATCAAGTGGAAACAAACCTTAGAGTTAGAACATAGAACTACTGAATTGTGTCAAGTTTCAAGAAGCTACCACAAACCGTGTTTGATTTAGTGTTCTAATTGCATCTGTCACTATAGAAGATAATGCAGTGAAACCTAAAAATTCAAACTCTTCCTGCAAACGAATGCTTCAACCTAGGAGAACGAAACTTGGACATCCAAGTTTGATTGGTGTACTGCTCATTACTTGAAAGTATCATGAAGTTTGGAAGAAAAAATATATGTTGTGATTTCAGGAGATGGTAGTTTTTTGAAAGCTTAACAATGCCTTTCATTGAATGTGTTATTCGCCAGTCTCTGCTTAAGGCTACATCAAGAAGAAACAAACCTTAGAGTTAGAACGTAGAACTACTGTATTGTGTCTAGTTTCAAAAGGCTAGCACAAACCGTGTTTGTTTTAGAGTTCTAACTGCATCTGTCAATATAGAAGAAAACGCAGTGAAACCTAAAAATTCCAACTTCTCCTGCAAACGAATGCTTCAACCTAGGAGAACGAAACATGGACATCCAAGTTTGATTGGTGTACTGCTCATTACTTGAAAGTATCATGAAGGTCGGAAGAAAAAATATATGTTGTGATTTCAGGAGACTGTAGTTTTTTGGCAGCCTACCAACGCCTTTCATTGAATGAGTTATTCGCCAGTCTCTGCTTAAGGCTACATCAAGAGGAAACAAACCTTAGAGATAGTACGTAGAACTATTGTATTGTGTCAAGTTTCAAGAGGCTAGCACCAACCGTGTTTGATTTAGACTTCTAACTGCATCTGTCAATATAGAAGAAAACGCAGTGCAACCTAAAAATTCAATCTCTTCCTGCAAACCAATGCTTCAACCTAGGAGAACGAAACTTGGGCATCCAAGTTTGATTGGTGTACTGCTCATTACTTGAAGTTATCATGAAGGTCGGAAGAAAAAATATATCTTGTGATTTCAGGAGACTGTAGTTTTTTGGCAGCCTACCAACGCCTTTCATTGAATGAGTTATTCGCCAGTCTCTGCTTAAGGCTACATCAAGAGGAAACAAACCTTAGAGTTAGAACGTAGAACTACTGTATTTTGTCTAGTTTCAAGAGGCTAGCACAAACCGTGTTTGATTTAGAGTTCCAACTGCATCTGTCAATATAGAAGAAAACGCAGTGAAACCTAAAAATTCAAACTCTTCCTGCAAATGAATGCTTCAACCTAGGAGAACGAAACTTGGACATCCAAGTTTGATTGGTGTACTGCTCATTACTTGAAAGTATCATGAAGTTCGGAAGAAAAAATATATGTTGTGATTTCAGGAGATGGTAGTTTTTTGAAAGCTTAAAAATGCCTTTCATTGAATGTGTTATTCGCCAGTCTCTGCTTAAGGCTACATCAAGAGGAAACAAACCTTAGAGTTAGAAAGTAGAACTATTGTATTGTGTCAAGTTTCAAGAGGCTAGCACAAACCGTGTTTGATTTAGAGTTCTAACTGCATCTGTCAATATAGAAGAAAACGCAGTGCAACCTAAAAATTCAAACTCTTCCTGCAAACGAATGCTTCAACCTAGGAGAACGAAACTTGGGCATCCAAGTTTGATTGGTGTACTGCTCATTACTTGAAGTTATCATGAAGGTCGGAAGAAAAAATATATCTTGTGATTTCAGGAGACTGTAGTTTTTTGGCAGCCTACCAACGCCTTTCATTGAATGAGTTATTCGCCAGTCTCTGCTTAAGGCTACATCAAGAGGAAACAAACCTTTGAGTTAGAACGTAGAACTACTGTATTTTGTCTAGTTTCAAGAGGCTAGCACAAACCGTGTTTGTTTTAGAGTTCTAACTGCATCTGTCAATATAGAAGAAAACGCAGTGAAACCTAAAAATTCAAACTTCTCCTGCAAACGAATGCTTCAACCTAGGAGAACGAAACATGGACATCCAAGTTTGATTGGTGTACTGCTCATTACTTGAAAGTATCATGAAGGTCGGAAGAAAAAATATATGTTGTGATTTCAGGAGACTGTAGTTTTTTGGCAGCCTAACAATGCCTTTCATTGAATGAGTTATTCGCCAGTCTCTGCTTAAGGCTACATCAAGAGGAAACAAACCTTAGAGATAGAACGTAGAACTACTGTATTGTGTCAAGTTTCAAGAAGCTACCACAAACCGTGTTTGAGTTAGAGTTCTAACTGCATCTGTCAATATAGGAGAAAACGCAGTGAAACCTGAAAATTCAAACTGTTCCTGCAAACGAGTGCTTCAACCTAGGAGAACGAAACTTGGGCATCCAAGTTTATTGGTGTACTGCTCATTACTTGAAAGTATCATGAAGGTCGGAAGAAAAAATATATGTTGTGATTTCAGGAGACTGTAGTTTTTGCAGCCTACCAACGCCTTTCATTGAATGAGTTATTCGCCAGTCTCTGCTTAAGGCTACATCAAGAGGAAACAAACCTTAGAGATAGAACGTAGAACTACTGTATTGTGTCAAGTTTCAAGAAGCTACCACAAACCGTGTTTGATTTAGAGTTCTAACTGCATCTGTCAATATAGGAGAAAACGCAGGGAAACCTAAAAATTCAAACTGTTCCTGCAAACGAATGCTTCAACCTAGGAGAACGAAACTTGGACATCCAAGTTTGATTGGTGTACTGGTCATTACTTGAAAGTATCATGAAGGTCGGAAGAAAAAATATATGTTGTGATTTCAGGAGACTGTAGTTTTTTGGCAGCCTAACAATGCCTTTCATTGAATGAGTTATTCGCCAGTCTCTGCTTAAGGCTACATCAAAGGAAACAAACCTTAGAGATAGAACGTAGAACTACTGTATTGTGTCAAGTTTCAAGAAGCTAGCACAAACCGTGTTTGATTTAGAGTTCTAACTGCATCTGTCAATATAGATATAAACGCAGTGAAACCTAAAAATTCAAACTGTTCCTGCAAACGAATGCTTCAACATAGGAGAACGAAACTTGGGCATCCAAATTTGATTGGTGTACTGCTCATTACTAGAAAGTATCATGAAGGTCGGAAGAAAAAATATATGTTTTGATTTCAGGAGACTGTCGTTTTTTGGCAGCCTACGAACGCCTTTCATTGAATGAGTTATTCGCCAGTCTCTGCTTAAGGCTACATCAAGAGGAAACAAACCTTAGAGTTAGAACGTACAACTACTGTATTGTGTCAAGTTTCAAGAAGCTACCACAAACCGTGTTTAATTTAGAGTTCTAACTGTATCTGTCAATATAGGAGAAAATGCAGTGAAACCTAAAAATTCAAACTGTTCCTGCAAAGGAATGCTTCAACCTAGGAGAACGAAACTTGGGCACCCAAGTTTGATTGGTGTACTGCTCATTACTTGAAGTTATCATGAAGGTCTGAAGAAAAAATATATGTTGTGATTTCAGGAGACTGTAGTTTTTTGGCAGCCTAACAATGCCTTTCATTGAATGAGTTATTCGCCAGTCTCTGCTTAAGGCTACATCAAGAGGAAACAAACCTTAGAGATAGAACGTAGAACTACTGTATTGTGTCAAGTTTCAAGAAGCTACCACAAACGGTGTTTGATTTAGAGTTCTAACTGCATCTGTCAATATAGGAGAAAACGCAGTGAAACCTAAAAATTCAAACTGTTCCTGCAAACGAATGCTTCAACCTAGGAGAACGAAACTTGGGCATCCAAGTTTGATTGGTGTACTGCTCATTACTTGAAGTTCTCATGAAGGTCGCATGAAAAAATATACATTGAGATTTCAGGAGATGGTAGTTTTTTGGAAGCTTAACAATGCCTTTAATTGAAAGTGTTATTCGCCAGTCTCTTCTTAAGGCTACATCAAGAGGAAACAAACCTTAGGGATAGAACGTAGAACTACTTTATTGTGTCAAGTTTCAAGAAGCTACCACAAACCGTGTTTGATTTAGAGTTCTAACTGCATCTGTCACTATAGAAGAAAACGCAGTGAAACCTAAAAATTCAAACTCTTCCTGCAAACGAATGCTTCAAACTAGGAGAACGAAACTTGGACATCCAAGTTTGATTGGTGTACTGCTCATTACTTGAAAGTATCATGAAGTTCGGAAGAAAAAATATATGTTGTGATTTCAGGAGATGGTAGTTTTTTGAAAGCTTAACAATGCCTTTCATTGAATGTGTTATTCGCCAGTCTCTGCTTAAGGCTACATCAAGTGGAAACAAACCTTAGAGTTAGAACATAGAACTACTGTATTGTGTCAAGTTTCAAGAAGCTACCACAAACCGTGTTTGATTTAGTGTTCTAACTGCATCTGTCACTATAGAAGATAATGCAGTGAAACCTAAAAATTCAAACTCTTCCTGCAAACGAATGCTTCAACCTAGGAGAACGAAACTTGGACATCCAAGTTTGATTGGTGTACTGCTCATTACTTGAAAGTATCATGAAGTTCGGAAGAAAAAATATATGTTGTGATTTCAGGAGATGGTAGTTTTTTGAAAGCTTAACAATGCCTTTCATTGAATGTGTTATTCGCCAGTCTCTGCTTAAGGCTACATCAAGAAGAAACAAACCTTAGAGTTAGAACGTAGAACTACTGTATTGTGTCTAGTTTCAAAAGGCTAGCACAAACCGTGTTTGTTTTAGAGTTCTAACTGCATCTGTCAATATAGAAGAAAACGCAGTGAAACCTAAAAATTCCAACTTCTCCTGCAAACGAATGCTTCAAACTAGGAGAACGAAACATGGACATCCAAGTTTGATTGGTGTACTGCTCATTACTTGAAAGTATCATGAAGGTCGGAAGAAAAAATATATGTTGTGATTTCAGGAGAATGTAGTTTTTTGGCAGCCTACCAACGCCTTTCATTGAATGAGTTATTCGCCAGTCTCTGCTTAAGGCTACATCAAGAGGAAACAAACCTTAGAGATAGAACGTAGAACTACTGTATTGTGTCAAGTTTCAAGAAGCTACCACAAACCGTGTTTGATTTAGAGTTCTAACTGCATCTGTCAATATAGGAGAAAACGCAGTGAAACCTGAAAATTCAAACTGTTCCTGCAAACGAGTGCTTCAACCTAGGAGAACGAAACTTGGGCATCCAAGTTTGATTGGTGTACTGCTCATTACTTGAAAGTATCATGAAGGTCGTAAGAAAAAATATATGTTGTGATTTCAGGAGACTGTAGTTTTTTGGCAGACTACCAACGCCTTTCATTGAATGAGTTATTCGCCAGTCTCTGCTTAAGGCTACATCAAGAGGAAACAAACCTTAGAGATAGAACGTAGAACTACTGTATTGTGTCAAGTTTCAAGAAGCTACCACAAACCGTGTTTGATTTAGAGTTCTAACTGCATCTGTCACTATGGAAGAAAATGCAGTGAAACCTAAAAATTCAAACTCTTCCTGCAAACGAATGCTTCAACCTAGGAGAACGAAAGTTGGACATCCAAGTTTGATTGGTGTACTGCTCATTACTTGAAAGTATCATGAAGTTCGGAAGAAAAAATATATGTTGTGATTTCAGGAGATGGTAGTTTTTTGAAAGCTTAACAATGCCTTTCATTGAATGTGTTATTCGCCAGTCTCTGCTTAAGGCTACATCAAGAAGAAACAAACCTTACAGTTAGAACGTAGAACTATTGTATTGTGTCAAGTTTCAAGAGGCTAGCACAAACCGTGTTTGATTTAGAGTTCTAAGTGCATCTGTCAATATAGAAGAAAACGCAGTGCAACCTAAAAATTCAAACTCTTCCTGCAAACGAATGCTTCAACCTAAAAGAACGAAACTTGGGCATCCACGTTTGATTGGTGTACTGCTCATTACTTGAAGTTATCATGAAGGTCGGAAGAAAAAATATATGTTGTGATTTCAGGAGACTGTAGTTTTTTGGCAGCCTACCAACGCCTTTCATTGAATGAGTTTTTCGCCAGTCTCTGCTTAAGGCTACATCAAGAGGAAACAAACCTTAGAGTTAGAACGTAGAACTACTGTATTGTGTCTAGTTTCAAGAGGCTAGCACAAACCGTGTTTGTTTTAGAGTTCTAACTGCATCTGTCAATATAGAAGAAAACGCAGTGAAACCTAAAAATTCAAACTTCTCCTGCAAACGAATGCTTCAACCTAGGAGAACGAAACATGGACATCCAAGTTTGATTGGTGTACTGCTCATTACTTGAATGTATCATGAAGGTCGGAAGAAAAAATATATGTTGTGATTTCAGGAGACTGTAGTTTTTTGGCAGCCTACCAACGCCTTTCATTGAATGAGTTATTCGCCAGTCTCTGCTTAAGGCTACATCAAGAGGATACAAACCTTGGAGATAGAACGTAGAACTACTGTATTGTGTCAAGTTTCAAGAAGCTACCACAAACCGTGTTTGATTTAGAGTTCTAACTGCATCTGTCAATATAGGAGAAAACGCAGGGAAACCTAAAAATTCAAACTGTTCCTGCAAACGAATGCTTCAACCTAGGAGAACGAAACTTGGGCATCCAAGTTTGATTGGTGTACTGCTCATTACTTGAAGTTATCATGAATGTCGGATGAAAAAATATACATTGAGATTTCAGGAGATGGTATTTTTTTGGAAGCTTAACAATGCCTTTCATTTAAAGTGTTATTCACCAGTCTCTGCTTAAGGCTACATCAAGATGAAACAAACCTTAGGGATAGAACGTAGAACTACTTTATTGTGTCAAGTTTCAAGAAGCTACCACAAACCGTGTTTGATTTAGAGTTCTAACTGCATCTGTCACTATAGAAGAAAACGCAGTGAAACCTAAAAATTCAAACTCTTCCTGCAAACGAATGCTTCAATCTATTAGAACGAAACTAGGACATCCAAGTTTGATTGGTTTACTGCTCATTACTTGAAAGTATCATGAAGTTCGGAAGAAAAAATATATGTTGTGATTTCAGGAGATGGTAGTTTTTTGAAAGCTTAACAATGCCTTTCATTGAATGTGTTATTCGCCAGTCTCTGCTTAAGGCTCCATCAAGAGGAAACAAACCTTAGAGTTAGAACGTAGAACTACTGTATTGTGTCAAGTTTCAAGAAGCTACCACAAACCGTGTTTGATTTAGAGTTCTAACTGCATCTGTCACTATAGAAGAAAATGCAGTGAAACCTAAAAATTCAAACTCTTCCAGCAAACGAATGCTTCAACCTAGGAGAACGAAACTTGGACATCCAAGTTTGATTGGTGTACTGCTCATTACTTGAAAGTATCATGAAGTTCGGAAGAAAAAATATATGTTGTGATTTCAGAAGACTGTAGTTTTTTGGCAGCCTACCAACGCCTTTCATTGAATGAGTTATTCGCCAGTCTCTGCTTAAGGCTACATCAAGAGGAAACAAACCTTAGAGATAGAACGTAGAACTACTGTATTGTGTCAAGTTTCAAGAAGCTACCACAAACCGTGTTTGATTTAGAGTTCTAACTGCATCTGTCAATATAGGAGAAAACGCAGTGAAACCTGAAAATTCAAACTGTTCCTGCAAACGAGTGCTTCAACCTAGGAGAACGAAACTTGGGCATCCAAGTTTGATTGGTGTACTGCTCATTACTTGAAAGTATCATGAAGTTCGGAAGCAAAAATATATGTTGTGATTTCAGGAGACTGTAGTTTTTTGGCAGCCTACCAACGCCTTTCATTGAATGAGTTATTCGCCAGTCTCTGCTTAAGGCTACATCAAGAGGAAACAAACCTTAGAGTTAGAACGTAGAACTACTGTATTGTGTCAAGTTTCAAGAAGCTACCACAAACCGTGTGTGATTTAGAGTTCTAACTGCATCTGTCACTATATGAGAAAACGCAGGGAAACCTAAAAATTCAAACTCTTCCTGCAAACGAATGCTTCAACCTAGGAGAACGAAACTTGGACATCCAAGTTTGATTGGTGTACTGCTCATTACTTGAAAGTATCATGAAGGTCGGAAGAAAAAATATATGTTGTGATTTCAGGAGACTGTAGTTTTTTGGCAGCCTACCAACGCCTTTCATTGAATGAGTTATTCGCCAGTCTCTGCTTAAGGCTACATCAAGAGGAAACAAACCTTAGAGATAGAACGTAGAACTACTGTATTGTGTCAAGTTTCAAGAAGCTACCACAAACCGTGTTTGATTTAGAGTTCTAACTGCATCTGTCAATATAGGAGAAAACGCAGTGAAACCTAAAAATTCAAACTGTTCCTGCAAACGAATGCTTCAACCTAGGAGATCGAAACTTGGGCATCCAAGTTTGATTGGTGTACTGCTCATTACTTGAAATTATCGTGAAGGTCGGATGAACAAATATACATTGAGATTTCAGGAGATGGTAGTTTTTTGGAAGCTTAACAATGCCTTTCATTGAAAGTGTTATTCGCCAGTCTCTGCTTAAGGCTACATCAAGAGGAAACAAACCTTAGGGATAGAACGTAGAAGTACTTTATTGTGTCAAGTTTCAAGAAGCTACCACAAACCGTGTTTGATTTAGAGTTCTAACTGCATCTGTCACTATAGAAGAAAACGCAGTGAAACCTAAAAATTCAAACTCTTCCTGCAAACGAATGCTTCAACCTAGGAGAACGAAACTTGGACATCCAAGTTTGATTGGTGTACTGCTCATTACTTGAAAGTATCATGAAGTTCGGAAGAAAAAATATATGTTGTGATTTCATGAGATGGTAGTTTTTTGAAAGCTTAACAATGCCTTTCATTGAATGTGTTATTCGCCAGTCTCTGCTTAAGGCTACATCAAGAGGAAACAAACCTAAGAATTAGAACGTTGAAATAATGTATTGTGTCAAGTTTCAAGAGGCTAGCACAAACCGTGTTTGATTTAGAGTTTTAACTGCATCTGTCAATATAGAAGAAAACGCAGTGAAACCTAAAAATTCAAACTCTTCCTGCAAACGAATGCTTCAACCTAGGAGAACGAAACTTGGACATCCAAGTTTGATTGGTGTACTGCTCATTACTTGAAGTTATCATGAAGGTCGGAAGAAAAAATATATGTTGTGATTTTGGGGACTGTAGTTTTTGGCAGCCTACCAACGCCTTTCATTATATGAGTTATTCGCCAGTCTCTGCTTAAGGCTACATCAAGAGGAAACAAACCTTAGAGTTAGAACGTAGAACTACTGTATTGTGTCTAGTTTCAAGAGGCTAGCACAAACCGTGTTTGTTTTAGAGTTCTAACTGCATCTGTCAATATAGAAGAAAACGCAGTGAAACCTAAAAATTCAAACTTCTCCTGCAAACGAATGCTTCAACCTAGGAGAACGAAACATGGACATCCAAGTTTGATTGGTGTACTGCTCATTACTTGAAAGTATCATGAAGGTCGGAAAAAATATATGTTGTGATTTCAGGAGACTGTAGTTTTTTGGCAGCCTACCAACGCCTTTCATTGAATGAGTTATTCGCCAGTCTCTGCTTAAGGCTACATCAAGAGGAAACAAACCTTAGAGATAGAACGTAGAACTACTGTATTGTGTCAAGTTTCAAGAAGTTACCACAAACCGTGTTTGATTTAGAGTTCTAACTGCATCTGTCAATATAGGAGAAAACGCAGTGAAACCTGAAAATTCAAACTGTTCCTGCAAAGGAGTGCTTCAACCTAGGAGAACGAAACTTGGGCATCCAAGTTTGATTGGTGTACTGCTCATTACTTGAAAGTATCATGAAGGTTGGAAGAAAAAATATATGTTGTGATTTCAGGAGACTGTAGTTTGTTGGCAGCCTACAAACGCCTTTCATTGAATGAGTTATTCGCCAGTCTCTGCTTAAGGCTACATCAAGAGGAAACAAACCTTAGAGATAGAATGTAGAACTACTGTATTGTGTCAAGTTTCAAGAAGCTACCACAAACCGTGTTTGATTAAGAGTTCTAACTGCATCTGTCAATATACGAGAAAACGCAGGAAAACCTAAAAATTCAAACTGTTCCTGCAAACGAATGCTTCAACCTAGGAGAACGAAACTTGGACATCCAAGTTTGATTGGTGTACTGGTCATTACTTGAAAGTATCATGAAGGTCGGAAGAAAAAATATATGTTGTGATTTCAGGAGACTGTAGTTTTTTGGCAGCCTAACAATGCCTTTCATTGAATGAGTTATTCGCCAGTCTCTGCTTAAGGCTACATCAAAAGGAAACAAACCTTAGAGATAGAACGTAGAACTACTGTATTGTGTCAAGTTTCAAGAAGCTACCACAAACCGTGTTTAATTTAGAGTTCTAACTGCATGTGTCAATATAGGAGAAAACGCAGTGAAACCTAAAAATTCAAACTGTTCCTGCAAACGAATGCTTCAACCTAGGAGAACGAAACTTGGGCATCCAAGTTTGATTGGTGTACTGCTCATTACTTGAAAGTATCATGAAGGTCGGAAGAAAAAATATATGTTTTGATTACAGGAGACTGTCGTTTTTTGGCAGCCTACCAACGCATTTCATTGAATGATTTATTCGCCAGTCTCTGCTTAAGGCTACATCAAGAGTAAACAAACCTTAGAGTTAGAACATAGAACTACTGTATTGTGTCAAGTTTCAAGAAGCTGCCACAAACCGTGTTTAATTTAGAGTTCTAACTGTATCTGTCAATATAGGAGAAAACGCAGTGAAACCTAAAAATTCAAACTGTTCCTGCAAAGGAATGCTTCAACCTAGGAGAACGAAACTTGGGCACCCAAGTTTGATTGGTGTACTGCTCATTACTTGAAGTTATCATGAAGGTCGGAAGAAAAAATATATGTTGTGATTTCAGGAGACTGTAGTTTTTTGGCAGCCTAACAATGCCTTTCATTGAATGAGTTATTCGCCAGTCTCTGCTTAAGGCTACATCAAAAGGAAACAAACCTTATTGATAGAACGTAGAACTACTTTATTGTGTCAAGTTTCAAGAAGCTACCACAAACCGTGTTTGATTTAGAGTTCGAAATGCATCTGTCAATATAGGAGAAAACGCAGTGAAACCTAATAATTCAAACTGTTCCTGCAAACGAATGCTTCAACCTAGGAGAACGAAACTTGGGCATCCAAGTTTGATTGGTGTACTGCTCATTACTTGAAAGTATCATGAAGGTCGGATGAAAAAATATACATTGAGATTTCAGGAGATGGTAGTTTTTTGGAAGCTTAACAATGCCTTTCATTGAAAGTGTTATTCGCCAGTCTCTGCTTAAGGCTACATCAAGAGGAAACAAACCTTAGGGATAGAACGTAGAACTACTGTATGGTGTCAAGTTTCAAGAAGCTACCACAAACCGTGTTTGATTTAGAGTTCTAACTGCATCTGTCACTATAGAAGAAAATGCAGTGAAACCTAAAATTCAAACTCTTCCTGCAAACGAATGCTTCAACCTAGGAGAACGAAACTTGGACATCCAAGTTTGATTGGTGTACTGCTCATTACTTGAAAGTATCATGAAGTTCGGAAGAAAAAATATATGTTGTGATTTCAGGAGATGGTAGTTTTTTGAAAGCTTAACAATGCCTCTCATTGAATGTGTTATTCGCCAGTCTCTGCTTAAGGCTACATCAAGAAGAAAAAAACCTTAGAGTTAGAACGTAGAACTATTGTATTGTGTCAAGTTTCAAGAGGCTAGCACAAACTGTGTTTGATTTAGAGTTCTAACTGCATCTGTCAATATAGAAGAAAACGCAGTGCAACCTAAAAATTCAAACTCTTCCTGCAAACGAATGCTTCAACCTAGGAGAACGAAACTTGGGCATCCACGTTTGATTGGTGTACTGCTCATTACTTGAAAGTATCATGAAGGTCGGAAGAAAAAATATATGTTGTGATTTCAGGAGGCTGTAGTTTTTTGGCAGCCTACCAACGCCTTTCATTGAATGAGTTATTCGCCAGTCTCTGCTTAAGGCTACATCAAGAGGAAACAAACCTTAGAGATAGAACGTAGAACTACTGTATTGTGTCAAGTTTCAAGAAGCTACCACAAACCGTGTTTGATTTAGAGTTCTAACTGCATCTGTCAATATAGGAGAAAACGCAGGGAAACCTAAAAATTCAAACTGCTCCTGCAAACGAATGCTTCAACCTAGGAGAACGAAACTTGGACATCCAAGTTTGATTGGTGTACTGCTCATTACTTGAAAGTATCATGAAGGTCGGAAGAAAAAATATATGTTGTGATTTCAGGAGATTGTAGTTTTTTGGCAGCCTAACAATGCCTTTCATTGAATGAGTTATTCGCCAGTCTCTGCTTAAGGCTACATCAAAAGGAAACAAACCTTAGAGATAGAACGTAGAATTACTGTATTGTGTCAAGTTTCAAGGAGCTAGCACAAACCGTGTTTGATTTAGAGTTCTAACTGCATCTGTCAATATAGAAGAAAACGCAGTGAAACCTAAAAATTCAAACTGTTCCTGCAAACGAATGCTTCAACCTAGGAGAACGAAACTTGGACATCCAAGTTTGATTGGTGTACTGCTCATTACTTGAAAGTATCATGAAGGTCGGAAGAAAAAATATATGTTGTGATTTCAGGAGACTGTAGTTTTTTGGCAGCCTACCAACGCCTTTCATTGAATGAGTTATTCGCCAGTCTCTGCTTAAGGCTACATCAAGAGGAAACAAACCTTAGAGATAGAACATAGAACTACTGTATTGTGTCAAGTTTCAAGAAGCTACCACAAACCGTGTTTGATTTAGAGTTCTAACTGCATGTGTCAATATAGGAGAAAACGCAGTGAAACCTAAAAATTCAAACTGTTCCTGCAAACGAATGCTTCAACCTAGGAGAACGAAAGTTGGGCATCCAAGTTTGATTGGTGTACTGCTCATTACTTGAAGTTATCATGAAGGTCGGATGAAAAAATATACATTGAGATTTCAGGAGATGGTAGTTTTTTGGAAGCTTAACAATGCCTTTCATTGAAAGTGTTATTCGCCAGTCTCTGCTTAAGGCTACATCAAGAGGAAACAAACCTTAGGGATAGAACGTAGAAGTACTTTATTGTGTCAAGTTTCAAGAAGCTACCACAAACCGTGTTTGATTTAGAGTTCTAACTGCATCTGTCACTATAGAAGAAAACGCAGTGAAACCTAAAAATTCAAACTCTTCCTGCAAACGAATGCTTCAACCTAGGAGAACGAACCTTGGACATCCAAGTTTGATTGGTGTACTGCTCATTACTTGAAAGTATCATGAAGTTCGGAAGAAAAAATATATGTTGTGATTTCAGGAGATGGTAGTTTTTTGAAAGCTTAACAATGCCTTTCATTGAATGTGTTATTCGCCAGTCTCTGCTTAAGGCTACATCAAGAGGAAACAAACCTTAGAGTTAGAACGTAGAACTACTGTATTGTGTCAAGTTTCAAGAAGCTACCACAAACCGTGTTTGATTTAGAGTTCTAACTGCATCTGTCACTATAGAAGAAAATGCAGTGAAACCTAAAAATTCAAACTCTTCCTGCAAACGAATGCTTCAACCTAGGAGAACGAAACTTGGACATCCAAGTTTGATTGGTGTACTGCTCATTACTTGAAAGTATCATGAAGTTCGGAAGAAAAAATATATGTTGTGATTTCAGGAGATGGTAGTTTTTTGAAAGCTTAACAATGCCTTTCATTGAATGTGTTATTCGCCAGTCTCTGCTTAAGGCTACATCAAGAGGAAACAAACTTTAGAGTTAGAACGTAGAACTACTGTATTGTGTCAAGTTTCAAGAAGCTACCACAAACCGTGTTTGATTTAGAGTTCTAACTGCATCTGTCACTATAGAAGAAAATGCAGTGAAACCTAAAAATTCAAACTCTTCCTGCAAACGAATGCTTCAACCTAGGAGAACGAAACTTGGACATCCAAGTTTGATTGGTGTACTGCTCATTACTTGAAGTTATCATGAAGTTCGGAAGAAAAAATATATGTTGTGATTTCAGGAGATGGTAGTTTTTTGAAAGCTTAACAATGCCTTTCATTGAATGTGTTATTCGCCAGTCTCTGCTTAAGGCTACATCAAGAAGAAACAAACCTTAGAGTTAGAACGTAGAACTATTGTATTGTGTCAAGTTTCAAGAGGCTAGCACAAACCGTGTTTGATTTAGAGTTCTAACTGCATCTGTCAATATAGAAGAAAACGCAGTGCAACCTAAAATTTCAAACTCTTCCTGCAAACGAATGCTTCAACCTAGGAGAACGAAACTTGGGCATCCACGTTTGATTGGTGTACTGCTCATTACTTGAAGTTATCATGAAGGTCGGAAGAAAAAATATATGTTGTGATTTCAGGAGACTGTAGTTTTTTGGCAGCCTAACAATGCCTTTCATTGAATGAGTTATTCGCCAGTCTCTGCTTAAGGCTACATCAAAAGGAAACAAACCTTATTGATAGAACGTAGAACTACTTTATTGTGTCAAGTTTCAAGAAGCTACCACAAACCGTGTTTGATTTAGAGTTCGAAATGCATCTGTCAATATAGGAGAAAACGCAGTGAAACCTAATAATTCAAACTGTTCCTGCAAACAAATGCTTCAACCTAGGAGAACGAAACTTGGGCATCCAAGTTTGATTGGTGTACTGCTCATTACTTGAAAGTATCATGAAGGTCGGATGAAAAAATATACATTGAGATTTCAGGAGATGGTAGTTTTTTGGAAGCTCAACAATGCCTTTCATTGAAAGTGTTATTCGCCAGTCTCTGCTTAAGGCTACATCAAGAGGAAACAAACCTTAGGGATAGAACGTAGAACTACTGTATTGTGTCAAGTTTCAAGAAGCTACCACAAACCGTGTTTGATTTAGAGTTCTAACTGCATCTGTCACTATAGAAGAAAATGCAGTGAAACCTAAAAATTCAAACTCTTCCTGCAAACGAATGCTTCA
>NW_027512097.1:0-17626 GCF_048772815.1 Callospermophilus lateralis | reverse complement strand
AAAAATGTTTGCTGAGATTTCAGCAAACTAGTAGTTTTTTGGAAGCTCGGCAACCCCTTTCAAACGAAAGTGTTCTTCGCCAGTCTCTGCATGGGGTACTTCAAGAGGAAACAATCCATAGAGATAGAACTTAGAACTACTTCATTTTGTCAAGTTTCAAGGAGCTAGCACAAACCATGTTTGATTTAGAGTTTCAAACACATCTATCTATATAGCAGAAAACAGAGTGAAACCTAAAAATTCAAACTGTTACTGGAAACGAACGCTTGAACCTAGAAGAGTGAAAATTGGGCAGCCAAGTTTGCTTAGTGAACTGATCATTACCACCAAGTATCATGAAGATTTTGTGAAAAAATGTTTGCTGAGATTTCAGGAAACTAGTAGTTTTTTGGAAGCTTGGCAACCCCTTTCAAACGAAAGTGTTCTTTGCCAGTCTCTGCATGGGGTACTTCAAGAGGAAACAAACCATAGAGATAGAACTTAGAACTACTTCATTTTGTCAAGTTTCACGGAGCTAGCACAAACCGTGTTTGATTTAGAATTCCAAACACAACTATCTATGTTGGAGAAAACAGAGTGAAACCTAAAATTTCAAACAGTCACTGGAAACGAAAGCTTCAACCTAGAAGAATAAAATTTGGGCAGCCAAGTGGGATTAGTGAACTGATCATTACCACCAAGTATCATCATGATTTGGTGAAAAAATGTTTGCTGAGATTTCAGCAAACTAGTAGTTTTTTCGAAGCTTGGCAACCCCTTTAAAACGAAAGTGTTTTTCGCGAGTCTCTGCATGGGGTACTTCAAGAGGAAAAAAACCATAGAGATAGAACTAACAACTACTTCATTTTGTCAAGTTTCAAGGAGCTAGCACAAACCGTGTTTGATTTAGAGTTTCAAAGACATCTATCTATATAGCAGAAAACAGAGTGAAACCTAAAAATTCAAACTGTTACTGGAAACGAACGCTTGAACCTAGAAGATTGAAAGTTGGGTAGCCAAGTGGGATTAGTGAACTGATCATTACCACCAAGTATCATCAAGATTTGGTGAAAAAAAATTTGCTGAGATTTCAGCAAACTAGTAGTTTTTTGGAAGCTTGGCAACCCCTTTAAAACGAAAGTGTTTTTCGCCAGTCTCTGCATGGGGTACTTCAGGAGGAAACAAACCATAGAGATAGAACTTAGAACTACTTCATTTGGTCAAGTTTCAAGGAGCTAGCACAAACCGTGTTTGATTTAGAGTTTCAAACACATCTATCTATATAGCAGAAAACAGAGTGAAACCTAAAAATTCAAAGTGTTACTGGAAACGAACGCTTGAACCTAGAAGAGTGAAAATTGGGCAGCCAAGTGGGCTTAGTGAACTGATCATTACCACCAAGTATCATCAAGATTTGGTGAAAAAATGGTTGCTGAGATTTCAGCAAACTAGTAGTTTTTTGGAAGCTTGGCAACCCCTTTCAAACGAAAGTGTTCTTTGCCAGTCTCTGCATGGGGTACTTCAAGAGGAAACAAACCATAGAAATAGAACTTAGAACTACTTCATTTTGTCAAGTTTCACGGAGCTAGCACAAACCGTGTTTGATTTAGAGTTTCAAACACATCTATCTATATAGCAGAAAACAGAGTGAAACCTAAAAATTCAAACTGTTACTGGAAACGAACACTTGAACCTAGAAGAGTGAAAGTTGGGCAGCCAAGTGGGATTAGTGAACTGATCATTACCACCAAGTATCATCAAGATTTGGTGAAAAAATGTTTGCTGAGATTTCAGCAAACTAGTAGTTTTTTGGAAGCTTGGCAACCCCTTTCAAACGAAAGTGTTCTTTGCCAGTCTCTGCATGGGGTACTTCAAGAGGAAACAAACCATAGAGATAGAACTTAAAACTACTTCATTTGGTCAAGTTTCAAGGAGCTAGCACAAACCGTGTTTGATTTAGAGTTTCAAACACATCTATCTATATAGCAGAAAACAGAGTGAAACCTAAAAATTCAAAGTGTTACTGGAAACGAACGCTTGAAACTAGAAGAGTGAAAATTGGGCAGCCAAGTGGGCTTAGTGAACTGATCATTACCACCAAGTATCATCAAGATTTGGTGAAAAAATATTTGCTGAGATTTCAGCAAACTAGAAGTTATTTGGAAGCTTGGCAACCCCTTTCAAACGAAAGTGTTCTTCGCCAGTCTCTGCATGGGGTACTTCAAGAGGAAACAAACCATAGAGATAGAACTTAGAACTACTTCATTTTGTCAAGTTTCACGGAGCTAGCACAAACCGTGTTTGATTTAGAATTCCAAACACAGCTATCTATGTTGGAGAAAACAGAGTGAAACCTAAAATTTCAAACAGTC
Source organism: Callospermophilus lateralis (assembly GCF_048772815.1). Classification (NCBI taxonomy): domain Eukaryota; kingdom Metazoa; phylum Chordata; class Mammalia; order Rodentia; family Sciuridae; genus Callospermophilus; species Callospermophilus lateralis. The sequence goes on along the minus strand of NW_027512097.1, from coordinate 15,275 downwards.
ACTGGAAACGAAAGCTTCAACCTAGAAGAATAAAATTTGGACAGCCAAGTGGAATTAGTGAACTGATCATTACCACCAAGTATCATCAAGATTTGGTGAAAAAATGTTTGCTGAGATTTCAGCAAACTAGTAGTTTTTTCGAAGCTTGGCAACCCCTTTAAAACGAAAGTGTTTTTCGCGAGTCTCTGCATGGGGTACTTCAAGAGGAAAAAAACCATAGAGATAGAACTAACAACTACTTCATTTTGTCAAGTTTCAAGGAGCTAGCACAAACCGTGTTTGATTTAGAGTTTCAAAGACATCTATCTATATAGCAGAAAACAGAGTGAAACCTAAAAATTCAAACTGTTACTGGAAACGTACGCTTGAACCTAGACGATTGAAAGTTGGGCAGCCAAGTGGGATTAGTGAACTGATCATTACCACCAAGTATCATCAAGATTCTTGAAAAAATTTTTGCTGAGATTTCAGCAAACTAGTAGTTTTTTGGAAGCTTGGCAACCCCTTTAAAACGAAAGTGTTTTTCGCCAGTCTCTGCATGGGGTACTTCAGGAGGAAACAAACCATAGAGATAGAACTTAGAACTACTTCATTTGGTCAAGTTTCAAGGAGCTAGCACAAACCGTGTTTGATTTAGAGTTTCAAACACATCTATCTATATACCAGAAAACAGAGTGAAACCTAAAAATTCAAAGTGTTACTGGAAACGAATGCTTGAACCTAGAAGAGTGAAAATTGGGCAGCCAAGTGGGCTTAGTGAACTGATCATTACCACCAAGTATCATCAAGATTTGGTGAAAAAATGGTTGCTGAGATTTCAGCAAACTAGTAGTTTTTTGGAAGCTTGGCAACCCCTTTCAAACGAAAGTGTTCTTTGCCAGTCTCTGCATGGGGTACTTCAAGAGGAAACAAACCATAGAGATAGAACTTAGAACTACTTCATTTTGTCAAGTTTCACGGAGCTAGCACAAACCGTGTTTGATTTAGAGTTTCAAACACATCTATCTATATAGCAGAAAACAGAGTGAAACCTAAAAATTCAAACTGTTACTGGAAACGAACGCTTGAACCGAGAAGAGTGAAAGTTGGGCAGCCAAGTGGGATTAGTGAACTGATCATTACCACCAAGTATCATCAAGATTTGGTGAAAAAAAGGTTGCTGAGATTTCAGCAAACTAGTAGTTTTTTGGAAGCTCGGCAACCCCTTTCAAACGAAAGTGTTCTTCGCCAGTCTCTGCATGGGGTACTTCAAGAGGAAACAATCCATAGAGATAGAACTTAGAACTACTTCATTTTGTCAAGTTTCAAGGAGCTAGCACAAACCGTGTTTGATTTAGAGTTTCAAACACATCTATCTATATAGCAGAAAACAGAGTGAAACCTAAAAATTCAAACTGTTACTGGAAACGAACGCTTGAACCTAGAAGATTTAAAGTTGGGCAGCCAAGTGGGATTAGTGAACTGATCATTACCACCAAGTATCATCAAGATTTGGTGAAAAAAGGTTTGCTGAGATTTCAGCAAACTAGTAGTTTTTTGGAAGCTTGGCAACCCCTTTAAAACGAAAGTGTTTTTCGCCAGTCTCTGCATGGGGTACTTCAGGAGGAAACAAACCATAGAGATAGAACTTAGAACTACTTCATTTGGTCAAGTTTCAAGGAGCTAGCACAAACCGTGTTTGATTTAGAGTTTCAAACACATCTATCTATATTGCAGAAAACAGAGTGAAACCTAAAAATTCAAAGTGTTACTGGAAACGAACGCTTGAACCTAGAAGAGTGAAAATTGGGCAGCCAAGGGGGCTTAGTGAACTGATCATTACCACCAAGTATCATCAAGATTTGGTGAAAAAATGTTTGCTGAGATTTCAGCAAACTAGTAGTTTTTTGGAAGCTCGGCAACCCCTTTCAAACGAAAGTGTTCTTCGCCAGTCTCTGCATGGGGTACTTCAAGAGGAAACAATCCATAGAGATAGAACTTAGAACTACTTCATTTTGTCAAGTTTCAAGGAGCTAGCACAAACCGTGTTTGATTTAGAGTTTCAAACACATCTATCTATATAGCAGAAAACAGAGTTAAACCTAAAAATTCAAACTGTTACTGGAAACGAACGCTTGAACCTAGAAGAGTGAAAATTGGGCAGCCAAGTGGGCTTAGTGAACTGATCATTACCACCAAGTATCATGAAGATTTTGTGAAAAAATGTTTGCTGAGATTTCAGGAAACTAGTAGTTTTTTGGAAGCTTGGCAACCCCTTTCAAATGAAAGTGTTCTTTGCCAGTCTCTGCATGGGGTACTTCAAGAGGAAACAAACCATAGAGATAGAACTTAGAACTACTTCATTTTGTCAAGTTTCACGGAGCTAGCACATACCGTGTTTGATTTAGAATTCCAAACACAGCTATCTATGTTGGAGAAAACAGAGTGAAACCTAAAATTTCAAACAGTCACTGGAAACGAAAGCTTCAACCTAGAAGAATAAAATTTGGGCAGCCAAGTGGGATTAGTGAACTGATCATTACCACCAAGTATCATCAAGATTTGGTGAAAAAATGTTTGCTGAGATTTCAGCAACCTAGTAGTTTTTTCGAAGCTTGGCAACCCCTTTAAAACGAAAGTGTTTTTCGTGAGTCTCTGCATGGGGTACTTCAAGAGGAAAAAAACCATAGAGATAGAACTAACAACTACTTCATTTTGTCAAGTTTCAAGGAGCTAGCACAAACCGTTTTTGATTTAAAGTTTCAAAGACATCTATCTATATAGCAGAAAACAGAGTGAAACCTAAAAATTCAAACTGTTACTGGAAACGAACGCTTGAACCTAGAAGAGTGAAAGTTGGGCAGCCAAGTGGGATTAGTGAACTGATCATTACCACCAAGTATCATCAAGATTTGGTGAAAAAAAGTTTGCTGAGATTTCAGCAAACTAGTAGTTTTTTGGAAGCTTGGCAACCCCTTTCAAACGAAAGTGTGCTTTGCCAGTCTCTGCATGGGGTACTTCAAGAGGAAACAAACCATAGAAATAGAACTTAGAACTACTTCATTTTGTCAAGTTTCACGGAGCTAGCACAAACCGTGTTTGATTTAGAGTTTCAAACACATCTATCTATATAGCAGAAAACAGAGTGAAACCTAAAAATTCAAACTGTTACTGGAAACGAACACTTGAACCTAGAAGAGTGAAAGTTGGGCAGCCAAGTGGGATTAGTGTACTGATCATTACCACCAAGTATCATCAAGATTTGGTGAAAAAATATTTCCTGAGATTTCAGCAAACTAGAAGTTATTTGGAAGCTTGGCAACCCCTTTCAAACGAAAGTGTTCTTCGCCAGTCTCTGCATGGGGTACTTCAAGAGGAAACAAACCATAGAGATAGAACTTAGAACTACTTCATTTTGTCAAGTTTCACGGAGCTAGCACAAACCGTGTTTGATTTAGAATTCCAAACACAGCTATCTATGTTGGAGAAAACAGAGTGAAACCTAAAATTTCAAACAGTCACTGGAAACGAAAGCTTCAACCTAGAAGAATAAAATTTGGACAGCCAAGTGGAATTAGTGAACTGATCATTACCACCAAGTATCATCAAGATTTGGTGAAAAAATGTTTGCTGAGATTTCAGCAAACTAGTAGTTTTTTCGAAGCTTGGCAACCCCTTTAAAACGAAAGTGTTTTTCGCGAGTCTCTGCATGGGGTACTTCAAGAGGAAAAAAACCATAGAGATAGAACTAACAACTACTTCATTTTGTCAAGTTTCAAGGAGCTAGCACAAACCGTGTTTGATTTAGAGTTTCAAAGACATCTATCTATATAGCAGAAAACAGAGTGAAACCTAAAAATTCAAACTGTTACTGGAAACGTACGCTTGAACCTAGACGATTGAAAGTTGGGCAGCCAAGTGGGATTAGTGAACTGATCATTACCACCAAGTATCATCAAGATTCTTGAAAAAATTTTTTCTGAGATTTCAGCAAACTAGTAGTTTTTTGGAAGCTTGGCAACCCCTTTAAAACGAAAGTGTTTTTCGCCAGTCTCTGCATGGGGTACTTCAGGAGGAAACAAACCATAGAGATAGAACTTAGAACTACTTCATTTGGTCAAGTTTCAAGGAGCTTGCACAAACCGTGTTTGATTTAGAGTTTCAAACACATCTATCTATATACCAGAAAACAGAGTGAAACCTAAAAATTCAAAGTGTTACTGGAAACGAATGCTTGAACCTAGAAGAGTGAAAATTGGGCAGCCAAGTGGGCTTAGTGAACTGATCATTACCACCAAGTATCATCAAGATTTGGTGAAAAAATGGTTGATGAGATTTCAGCAAACTAGTAGTTTTTTGGAAGCTTGGCAACCCCTTTCAAACGAAAGTGTTCTTTCCCAGTCTCTGCATGGGGTACTTCAAGAGGAAACAAACCATAGAGATAGAACTTAGAACTACTTCATTTTGTCAAGTTTCACGGAGCTAGCACAAACCGTGTTTGATTTAGAGTTTCAAACACATCTATCTATATAGCAGAAAACAGAGTGAAACCTAAAAATTCAAAGTGTTACTGGAAACGAACGCTTGAACCTAGAAGAGTGAAAATTGGGCAGCCAAGTGGGCTTAGTGAACTGATCATTACCACCAAGTATCATCAAGATTTGGTGAAAAAATGTTTGCTGAGATTTCAGCAAACTAGTAGTTTTTTGGAAGCTCGGCAACCCCTTTCAAACGAAAGTGTTCTTCGCCAGTCTCTGCATGGGGTACTTCAAGAGGAAACAATCCATAGAGATAGAACTTAGAACTACTTCATTTTGTCAAGTTTCAAGGAGCTAGCACAAACCGTGTTTGATTTAGAGTTTCAAACACATCTATCTATATAGCAGAAAACAGAGTTAAACCTAAAAATTCAAACTGTTACTGGAAACGAACGCTTGAACCTAGAAGAGTGAAAATTGGGCAGCCAAGTGGGCTTAGTGAACTGATCATTACCACCAAGTATCATGAAGATTTTGTGAAAAAATGTTTGCTGAGATTTCAGGAAACTAGTAGTTTTTTGGAAGCTTGGCAACCCCTTTCAAACGAAAGTGTTCTTTGCCAGTCTCTGCATGGGGTACTTCAAGAGGAAACAAACCATAGAGATAGAACTTAGAACTACTTCATTTTGTCAAGTTTCACGGAGCTAGCACATACCGTGTTTGATTTAGAATTCCAAACACAGCTATCTATGTTGGAGAAAACAGAGTGAAACCTAAAATTTCAAACAGTCACTGGAAACGAAAGCTTCAACCTAGAAGAATAAAATTTGGGCAGCCAAGTGGGATTAGTGAACTGATCATTACCACCAAGTATCATCAAGATTTGGTGAAAAAATGTTTGCTGAGATTTCAGCAACCTAGTAGTTTTTTCGAAGCTTGGCAACCCCTTTAAAACGAAAGTGTTTTTCGCGAGTCTCTGCATGGGGTACTTCAAGAGGAAAAAAACCATAGAGATAGAACTAACAACTACTTCATTTTGTCAAGTTTCAAGGAGCTAGCACAAACCGTTTTTGATTTAGAGTTTCAAAGACATCTATCTATATAGCAGAAAACAGAGTGAAACCTAAAAATTCAAACTGTTACTGGAAACGAACGCTTGAACCTAGAAGAGTGAAAGTTGGGCAGCCAAGTGGGATTAGTGAACTGATCATTACCACCAAGTATCATCAAGATTTGGTGAAAAAAAGTTTGCTGAGATTTCAGCAAACTAGTAGTTTTTTGGAAGCTTGGCAACCCCTTTCAAATGAAAGTGTTCTTTGCCAGTCTCTGCATGGGGTACTTCAAGAGGAAACAAACCATAGAAATAGAACTTAGAACTACTTCATTTTGTCAAGTTTCACGGAGCTAGCACAAACCGTGTTTGATTTAGAGTTTCAAACACATCTATCTATATAGCAGAAAACAGAGTGAAACCTAAAAATTCAAACTGTTACTGGAAACGAACACTTGAACCTAGAAGAGTGAAAGTTGGGCAGCCAAGTGGGATTAGTGTACTGATCATTACCACCAAGTATCATCAAGATTTGGTGAAAAAATATTTGCTGAGATTTCAGCAAACTAGAAGTTATTTGGAAGCTTGGCAACCCCTTTCAAACGAAAGTGTTCTTCGCCAGTCTCTGCATGGGGTACTTCAAGAGGAAACAAACCATAGAGATAGAACTTAGAACTACTTCATTTTGTCAAGTTTCACGGAGCTAGCACAAACCGTGTTTGATTTAGAATTCCAAACACAGCTATCTATGTTGGAGAAAACAGAGTGAAACCTAAAATTTCAAACAGTCACTGGAAACGAAAGCTTCAACCTAGAAGAATAAAATTTGGACAGCCAAGTGGAATTAGTGAACTGATCATTACCACCAAGTATCATCAAGATTTGGTGAAAAAATGTTTGCTGAGATTTCAGCAAACTAGTAGTTTTTTCGAAGCTTGGCAACCCCTTTAAAACGAAAGTGTTTTTCGCGAGTCTCTGCATGGGGTACTTCAAGAGGAAAAAAACCATAGAGATAGAACTAACAACTACTTCATTTTGTCAAGTTTCAAGGAGCTAGCACAAACCGTGTTTGATTTAGAGTTTCAAAGACATCTATCTATATAGCAGAAAACAGAGTGAAACCTAAAAATTCAAACTGTTACTGGAAACGTACGCTTGAACCTAGACGATTGAAAGTTGGGCAGCCAAGTGGGATTAGTGAACTGATCATTACCACCAAGTATCATCAAGATTCTTGAAAAAATTTTTGCTGAGATTTCAGCAAACTAGTAGTTTTTTGGAAGCTTGGCAACCCCTTTAAAACGAAAGTGTTTTTCGCCAGTCTCTGCATGGGGTACTTCAGGAGGAAACAAACCATAGAGATAGAACTTAGAACTACTTCATTTGGTCAAGTTTCAAGGAGCTAGCACAAACCGTGTTTGATTTAGAGTTTCAAACACATCTATCTATATACCAGAAAACAGAGTGAAACCTAAAAATTCAAAGTGTTACTGGAAACGAATGCTTGAACCTAGAAGAGTGAAAATTGGGCAGCCAAGTGGGCTTAGTGAACTGATCATTACCACCAAGTATCATCAAGATTTGGTGAAAAAATGGTTGCTGAGATTTCAGCAAACTAGTAGTTTTTTGGAAGCTTGGCAACCCCTTTCAAACGAAAGTGTTCTTTGCCAGTCTCTGCATGGGGTACTTCAAGAGGAAACAAACCATAGAGATAGAACTTAGAACTACTTCATTTTGTCAAGTTTCACGGAGCTAGCACAAACCGTGTTTGATTTAGAGTTTCAAACACATCTATCTATATAGCAGAAAACAGAGTGAAACCTAAAAATTCAAACTGTTACTGGAAACGAACGCTTGAACCTAGAAGAGTGAAAGTTGGGCAGCCAAGTGGGATTAGTGAACTGATCATTACCACCAAGTATCATCAAGATTTGGTGAAAAAAAGGTTGCTGAGATTTCAGCAAACTAGTAGTTTTTTGGAAGCTCGGCAACCCCTTTCAAACGAAAGTGTTCTTCGCCAGTCTCTGCATTGGGTACTTCAAGAGGAAACAATCCATAGAGATAGAACTTAGAACTACTTCATTTTGTCAAGTTTCAAGGAGCTAGCACAAACCGTGTTTGATTTAGAGTTTCAAACACATCTATCTATATAGCAGAAAACAGAGTGAAACCTAAAATTTCAAACTGTTACTGGAAACGAACGCTTGAACCTAGAAGATTTAAAGTTGGGCAGCCAAGTGGGATTAGTGAACTGATCATTACCACCAAGTATCATCAAGATTTGGTGAAAAAATGTTTGCTGAGATTTCAGCAAACTAGTAGTTTTTTGGAAGCTTGGCAACCCCTTTAAAACGAAAGTGTTTTTCGCCAGTCTCTGCATGGGGTACTTCAGGAGGAAACAAACCATAGAGATAGAACTTAGAACTACTTCATTTGGTCAAGTTTCAAGGAGCTAGCACAAACCGTGTTTGATTTAGAGTTTCAAACACATCTATCTATATAGCAGAAAACAGAGTGAAACCTAAAAATTCAAAGTGTTACTGGAAACGAACGCTTGAACCTAGAAGAGTGAAAATTGGGCAGCCAAGTGGGCTTAGTGAACTGATCATTACCACCAAGTATCATCAAGATTTGGTGAAAAAATGTTTGCTGAGATTTCAGCAAACTAGTAGTTTTTTGGAAGCTCGGCAACCCCTTTCAAACGAAAGTGTTCTTCGCCAGTCTCTGCATGGGGTACTTCAAGAGGAAACAATCCATAGAGATAGAACTTCGAACTACTTCATTTTGTCAAGTTTCAAGGAGCTAGCACAAACCGTGTTTGATTTAGAGTTTCAAACACATCTATCTATATAGCAGAAAACAGAGTGAAACCTAAAAATTCAAACTGTTACTGGAAACGAACGCTTGAACCTAGAAGAGTGAAAATTGGGCAGCCAAGTGGGCTTAGTGAACTGATCATTACCACCAAGTATCATGAAGATTTTGTGAAAAAATGTTTGCTGAGATTTCAGGAAACTAGTAGTTTTTTGGAAGCTTGGCAACCCCTTTCAAACGAAAGTGTTCTTCGCCAGTCTCTGCATGGGGTACTTCAAGAGGAAACAAACCATAGAGATAGAACTTAGAACTACTTCATTTTGTCAAGTTTCACGGAGCTAGCACAAACCGTGTTTGATTTAGAATTCCAAACACAGCTATCTATGTTGGAGAAAACAGAGTGAAACCTAAAATTTCAAACAGTCACTGGAAACGAAAGCTTCAACCTAGAAGAATAAAATTTGGACAGCCAAGTGGAATTAGTGAACTGATCATTACCACCAAGTATCATCAAGATTTTGTGAAAAAATGTTTGCTGAGATTTCAGCAAACTAGTAGTTTTTTCGAAGCTTGGCAACCCCTTTAAAACGAAAGTGTTTTTCGCGAGTCTCTGCATGGGGTACTTCAAGAGGAAAAAAACCATAGAGATAGAACTAACAACTACTTCATTTTGTCAAGTTTCAAGGAGCTAGCACAAACCGTGTTTGATTTAGAGTTTCAAAGACATCTATCTATATAGCAGAAAACAGAGTGAAACCTAAAAATTCAAACTGTTACTGGAAACGTACGCTTGAACCTAGACGATTGAAAGTTGGGCAGCCAAGTGGGATTAGTGAACTGATCATTACCACCAAGTATCATCAAGATTCTTGAAAAAATTTTTGCTGAGATTTCAGCAAACTAGTAGTTTTTTGGAAGCTTGGCAACCCCTTTAAAACGAAAGTGATTTTCGCCAGTCTCTGCATGGGGTACTTCAGGAGGAAACAAACCATAGAGATAGAACTTAGAACTACTTCATTTGGTCAAGTTTCAAGGAGCTAGCACAAACCGTGTTTGATTTAGAGTTTCAAACACATCTATCTATATACCAGAAAACAGAGTGAAACCTAAAAATTCAAAGTGTTACTGGAAACGAATGCTTGAACCTAGAAGAGTGAAAATTGGGCAGCCAAGTGGGCTTAGTGAACTGATCATTACCACCAAGTATCATCAAGATTTGGTGAAAAAATGGTTGCTGAGATTTCAGCAAACTAGTAGTTTTTTGGAAGCTTGGCAACCCCTTTCAAACGAAAGTGTTCTTTGCCAGTCTCTGCATGGGGTACTTCAAGAGGAAACAAACCATAGAGATAGAACTTAGAACTACTTCATTTTGTCAAGTTTCACGGAGCTAGCCAAACCGTGTTTGATTTAGAGTTTCAAACACATCTATCTATATAGCAGAAAACAGAGTGAAACCTAAAAATTCAAACTGTTACTGGAAACGAACGCTTGAACCTAGAAGAGTGAAAGTTGGGCAGCCAAGTGGGATTAGTGAACTGATCATTACCACCAAGTATCATCAAGATTTGGTGAAAAAAAGGTTGCTGAGATTTCAGCAAACTAGTAGTTTTTTGGAAGCTCGGCAACCCCTTTCAAACGAAAGTGTTCTTCGCCAGTCTCTGCATGGGGTACTTCAAGAGGAAACAATCCATAGAGATAGAACTTAGAACTACTTCATTTTGTCAAGTTTCAAGGAGCTAGCACAAACCGTGTTTGATTTAGAGTTTCAAACACATCTATCTATATAGCAGAAAACAGAGTGAAACCTAAAAATTCAAACTGTTACTGGAAACGAACGCTTGAACCTAGAAGATTTAAAGTTGGGCAGCCAAGTGGGATTAGTGAACTGATCATTACCACCAAGTATCATCAAGATTTGGTGAAAAAATGTTTGCTGAGATTTCAGCAAACTAGTAGTTTTTTGGAAGCTTGGCAACCCCTTTAAAACGAAAGTGTTTTTCGCCAGTCTCTGCATGGGGTACTTCAGGAGGAAACAAACCATAGAGATAGAACTTAGAACTACTTCATTTGGTCAAGTTTCAAGGAGCTAGCACAAACCGTGTTTGATTTAGAGTTTCAAACACATCTATCTATATAGCAAAAAACAGAGTGAAACCTAAAAATTCAAAGTGTTACTGGAAACGAACGCTTGAACCTAGAAGAGTGAAAATTGGGCAGCCAAGTGGGCTTAGTGAACTGATCATTACCACCAAGTATCATCAAGATTTGGTGAAAAAATGGTTGCTGAGATTTCAGCAAACTAGTAGTTTTTTGGAAGCTTGGCAACCCCTTTCAAACGAAAGTGTTCTTTGCCAGTCTCTGCATGGGGTACTTCAAGAGGAAACAAACCATAGAGATAGAACTTAGAACTACTTTATTTTGTCAAGTTTCACGGAGCTAGCACAAACCGTGTTTGATTTAGAGTTTCAAACACATCTATCTATATAGTAGAAAACAGAGTGAAACCTAAAAATTCAAACTGTTACTGGAAATGAACGCTTGAACCTAGAAGAGTGAAAGTTGGGCAGCCAAGTGGGATTAGTGAAATGATCATTACCACCAAGTATCATCAAGATTTGGTGAAAAAATGTTTGCTGAGATTTCAGCAAACTAGTAGTTTTTTGGAAGCATGGCAACCCCTTTCAAACGAAAGTGTTTTTCGCCAGTTTCTGCATGGGGTACTTCAAGAGGAAACAAACCATAGAGATTGAACTTAGAACTACTTCATTTTGTCAAGTTTCAAGGAGCTAGCACAAACCGTGTTTGATTTAGAGTTTCAAACACATCTATCTATATAGCAGAAAACAGAGTGAAACCTAAAAATTCAAAGTGTTACTGGAAACGAACGCTTGAACCTAGAAGAGTGAAAATTGGGCAGCCAAGTGGGCTTAGTGAACTGATCATTACCACCAAGTATCATCAAGATTTGGTGAAAAAATGTTTGCTGAGATTTCAGCAAACGAGCAGTTTTTTGGAAGCTTGGCAACCCCTTTCAAACGAAAGTGTTCTTCGCCAGTCTCTGCATGGGGTACTTCAAGAGGAAACAAACCATAGAGATAGAACTTAGAACTACTTCATTTTGTCAAGTTTCACGGAGCTAGCACAAACCGTGTTTGATTTAGAGTTTCAAACACATCTATCTATATAGCAGAAAACAGAGTGCAACCAAAAAATTCAAAGTGTTACTGGAAACGAACGCTTGAACCTAGAAGAGTGAAAGTTGGGCAGCCAAGTGGGCTTAGTGAACTGATCATTACCACCAAGTATCATCAAGATTTGGTGAAAAAATGTTTGCTGAGATTTCAGCAAACTAGTAGTTTTTTCGAAGCTTGGCAACCACTTTAAAACGAAAGTGTTTTTCGCCAGTCTCTGCATGGGGTACTTCAAGAGGAAACAAACCATAGAGATAGAACTTAGAACTACTTCATTTGGTCAAGTTTCAAGGAGCTAGCACAAACCGTGTTTGATTTAGAGTTTCAAACACATCTATCTATATAGCAGAAAACAGAGTGAAACCTAAAAATTCAAAGTGTTACTGGAAACGAACGCTTGAACCTAGAAGAGTGAAAATTGGGCAGCCAAGTGGGCTTAGTGAACTGATCATTACCACCAAGTATCATCAAATTTTGGTGAAAAAATGTTTGCTGAGATTTCAGCAAACGAGTAGTTTTTTCGAAGCTTGGCAACCCCTTTCAAACGAAAGTGTTCTTCGCCAGTCTCTGCATGGGGTACTTCAAGAGGAAACAAACCATAGAGATAGAACTTAGAACTACTTCATTTTGTCAAGTTTCACGGAGCTAGCACAAACCGTGTTTGATTTAGAGTTTCAAACACATCTATCTATATAGCAGAAAAGAGAGTGAAACCTAAAAATTCAAACTGTTACTGGAAACGAACGCTTGAACCTAGAAGATTGAAAGTTGGGCAGCCAAGTGGGATTAGTGAACTGATCATTACCACCAAGAATCATCAAGATTTGGTGAAAAAATGTTTGCTGAGATTTCAGCAAACTAGTAGTTTTTTGGAAGCTTGGCAACCCCTTTAAAACGAAAGTGTTTTTCGCCAGTCTCTGCATGGGGTACTTCAGGAGGAAACAAACCATAGAGATAGAACTTAGAAATACTTCATTTGGTCAAGTTTCAAGGAGCTAGCACAAACCGTGTTTGATTTAGAGTTTCAAACACATCTATCTATATAGCAGAAAACAGAGTGAAACCTAAAAATTCAAAGTGTTACTGGAAACGAACGCTTGAACCTAGAAGAGTGAAAATTGGGCAGCCAAGTGGGCTTAGTGAACTGATCATTACCACCAAGTATCATCAAGATTTGGTGAAAAAATGGTTGCTGAGATTTCAGCAAACTAGTAGTTTTTTGGAAGCTTGGCAACCCCTTTCAAACGAAATTGTTCTTTGCCAGTCTCTGCATGGGGTACTTCAAGAGGAAACAAACCATAGAGATAGAACTTAGAACTACTTCATTTTGTCAAGTTTCACGGAGCTAGCACAAACCGTGTTTGATTTAGAGTTTCAAACACATCTATCTATATAGCAGAAAAGAGAGTGAAACCTAAAAATTCAAACTGTTACTGGAAACGAACGCTTGAACCTAGAAGAGTGAAAGTTGGGCAGCCAAGTGGGATTAGTGAACTGATCATTACCACCAAGTATCATCAAGATTTGCTGAAAAAATGTTTGCTGAGATTTCAGCAAACTAGTAGTTTTTTGGAAGCTTGGCAACCCCTTTAAAACGAAAGTGTTTTTCGCCAGTCTCTGCATGGGGTACTTCAGGAGGAAACAAACCATAGAGATAGAACTTAGAACTACTTCATTTGGTCAAGTTTCAAGGAGCTAGCACAAACCGTGTTTGATTTAGAGTTTCAAACACATCTATCTATATAGCAGAAAACAGAGTGAAACCTAAAAATTCAAAGTGTTACTGGAAACGAACGCTTGAACCTAGAAGAGTGAAAATTGGGCAGCCCAAGTGGGCTTAGTGAACTGATCATTACCACCAAGTATCATCAAGATTTGGTGAAAAAATGGTTGCTGAGATTTCAGCAAACTAGTAGTTTTTTGGAAGCTTGGCAACCCCTTTCAAACGAAAGTGTTCTTTGCCAGTCTCTGCATGGGGTACTTCAAGAGGAAACAAACCATAGAGATAGAACTTAGAACTACTTCATTTTGTCAAGTTTCACGGAGCTAGCACAAACCGTGTTTGATTTAGAGTTTCAAACACATCTATCTATATAGTAGAAAACAGAGTAAAACCTAAAAATTCAAACTGTTACTGGAAACGAACGCTTGAACCTAGAAGAGTGAAAGTTGGGCAGCCAAGTGGGATTAGTGAAATGATCATTACCACCAAGTATCATCAAGATTTGGTGAAAAAATGTTTGCTGAGATTTCAGCAAACTAGTAGTTTTTTGGAAGCATGGCAACCCCTTTCAAACGAAAGTGTTTTTCGCCAGTTTCTGCATGGGGTACTTCAAGAGGAAACAAACCATAGAGATAGAACTTAGAACTACTTCATTTGGTCAAGTTTCAAGGAGCTAGCACAAACCGTGTTTGATTTAGAGTTTCAAACACATCTATCTATATAGCAGAAAACAGAGTGAAACCTAAAAATTCAAAGTGTTACTGGAAACGAATGCTTGAACCTAGAAGAGTGAAAATTGGGCAGCCAAGTGGGCTTAGTGAACTGATCATTACCACCAAGTATCATCAAGATTTGGTGAAAAAATGTTTGCTGAGATTTAAGCAAACGAGCAGTTTTTTGGAAGCTTGGCAACCCCTTTCAAACGAAAGTGTTCTTCGCCAGTCTCTGCATGGGGTACTTCAAGACTAAACAAACCATAGAGATAGAACTTAGAACTACTTCATTTTGTCAAGTTTCACGGAGCTAGCACAAACCGTGTTTGATTTAGAATTCCAAACACAGCTATCTATGTTGGAGAAAACAGAGTGAAACCTAAAATTTCAAACAGTCACTGGAAACGAAAGCTTCAACCTAGAAGAATAAAATTTGGGCAGGCAAGTGGGATTAGTGAACTGATCATTACCACCAAGTATCATCAAGATTTGGTGAAAAAATATTTGCTGAGATTTCAGCAAACTAGTAGTTTTTTCGAAGCTTGGCAACCCCTTTAAAACGAAAGTCTTTTTCGCGAGTCTCTGCATGGGGTACTTCAAGAGGAAACAAACCATAGAGATAGAACTAACAACTACTTCATTTTGTCAAGTTTCAAGGAGCTAGCACAAGCCGTGTTTGATTTAGAGTTTCAAAGACATCTATCTATATAGCAGAAAACAGAGTGAAACCTAAAAATTCAAACTGTTACTGGAAACGAACGCTTGAACCTAGAAGATTGAAAGTTGGGCAGCCAAGTGGGATTAGTGAACTGATCATTACCACCAAGTATCATCAAGATTTGGTGAAAAAATGTTTGCTGAGATTTCAGCAAACTAGTAGTTTTTTGGAAGCTTGGCAACCACTTTAAAACGAAAGTGTTTTTCGCCAGTCTCTGCATGGGGTACTTCAAGAGGAAACAAACCATAGAGATAGAACTTAGAACTACTTCATTTGGTCAAGTTTCAAGGAGCTAGCACAAACCGTGTTTGATTTAGAGTTTCAAACACATCTATCTATATAGCAGAAAACAGAGTGAAACCTAAAAATTCAAAGTGTTACTGGAAACGAACGCTTGAACCTAGAAGAGTGAAAATTGGGCAGCCAAGTGGGCTTAGTGAACTGATCATTACCACCAAGTATCATCAAGATTTGGTGAAAAAATGGTTGCTGAGATTTCAGCAAACTAGTAGTTTTTTGGAAGCTTGGCAACCCCTTTCAAACGAAAGTGTTCTTTGCCAGTCTCTGCATGGGGTACTTCAAGAGGAAACAAACCATAGAGATAGAAC